>NC_048566.1:84727461-85027461 GCF_013265735.2 Oncorhynchus mykiss | reverse complement strand
ACTATAGATGAAAACTCCCTTGGTAATCAAATCAAATTTATTTATATAGCCCTACAACAGCTGATATCTCAAAGTGCTGTACAGAAATCCAGCCTAAAACCCCAAACAGCAAGCAATGCAGGTGTAGAAGCACGGTGGCTAGGAAAAACTCCCTAGAAATGCCAAACCCTAGGAAGAAACCTAGAGAGGAACCAGGCTATGTGCGGTGGCCAGTCCTCTTCTGGCTGTGCCGGGTGGAGATTATAACAGAACATGGCCAAGATGTTTAACTGTTCATAAATGACCAGCATGGTCAAATAATAATAAGGCAGAACAGTTGAAACTGGAGCAGCAGCACGGTCAGGTGGACTGGGGACAGCAAGGAGTCATCATGTCAGGTAGTCCTGGGGCATGGTCCTAGGGCTCAGGTCAGTTGAAACTGGAGCAGCAGCAGGCCAGGTGGACTGGGGACAACAAGGAGTCATCATGTCAGGTAGTCCTGGGGCATGGTCCTAGGGCTCAGGTCCTCCGAGAGAGAGAAAGAAAGAGAGAAGGAGAGAATTAGAGAACGCACACTTAAATTCACACAGGACACCGAATAGGACAGGAGAAGTACTCCAGATATAACAAACTGACCCTAGTCCCCCCGACACATAAACTACTGCAGCATAAATACTGGAGGCTGAGACAGGAGGGGTCAGGAGACACTGTGGCCCCATCCGAGGACACCACCGGACAGGGCCAAACAGGAAGGATATAACCCCACCCACTTTGCCAAAGCACAGCCCCCACACCACTAGAGGGATATCTTCAACCACCAACTTACCATCCTGAGACAAGGCTGAGTATAGCCCACAAAGACCTCCTCCACGGCACAACCAAAGGGGGGGGGGGGGGGGGCAACCCAGACAGGATGACCACATCAGTGAATCAACCCACTCAGGTGACACACCCCCTCCAGGGACGGCATGAGAGAGCCCCAGTAAGCCAGTGACTCAGCCCCTGTAATAGGGTTAGAGGCAGAGAATCCCAGTGGAAAGAGGGGAACCGGCCAGGCAGAGACAGCAAGGGCGGTTCGTTGCTCCAGAGCCTTTCCGTTCACCTTCCCACTCCTGGGCCAGACTACACTCAATCATATGACCCACTGAAGAGATGAGTCTGTGGTAAGTATGGTCTGCAGCTTACAACGGGGTATTCTAACAAAGGTCAGCAAAAACTTGAGACTCCCTTCATATTATTGATCGCACACCAGCTGTTGTTAAATAGACACACCCCTCATCCCTTCGTCTTACCAGTCTGCAGTCCGGTCTTGATGATAGATAGCAAAAACAGCGAGATGTACAGTTGAAGTCGGAAGAACACATAGGTTGGAGTCATTAAAACTTGTTTTTCAACCACTCCACAAATTTCTTGTTAATAAACTATAGTTTTGGCAAGTTGGTTAGGACATCTACTTTGTGCATGACACAAGTCACTTTTCCAACAATTGTTTACAGACAGATTATTTCACTTATAATTCACTGTATCACAATGCCTACCTTCAAACTCAGTGCCTCTTTGCTTGACATCTTGGGAAAATCAAATGAAATCAGCCAACACCTCGTTTCTCTGTACAAACAATAGTACGCAAGTATAAACACCATGGGACCACGCAGCCGTCATACCACTCAGGAAGGAGACGCATTCTGTCTCCTAGAGATGAATGTACTTTGGTGCGAAAAGTGCAAATCAATCCCAGAACAGCAGCAAAATACCTTGTGAAGATACTAGAGGAAACAGGTACAAAAGGATCTATATCCACAGCAAAACGAGTCCTATATCGACATAACCTGAAAGGCCGCTCAGCAAGGGAGAAGACTACGGTTTGCAACTGCACATGGGGAAAAAGATCGTACTTTTTGGAGAAAAGTCCTCTGGTCTGATGAAACAAAAATAGAACTGTTTGGCCATAATGACCATCGTTATGTTTGGAGGAAAAAGGGGGAGGCTTGCAAGCCGAAGACACCATCCCAACCGTGAAGCACGGGGGTGGAAAAATCATGTTGTGGAGTGTTTTGCTGCAGAAGGGACTGGTGCACTTCACAAAATAGATGGCATCATGAGGCAGGAAAATTATGTAGATATATTGAAGCAACATCTCATGACATCAGTCAGGAAGTTAAAGCTTGGTCACATATGGGTCTTCCAAATGGACAATGACCCCAAGCATACAAAGTTGTGGCAAAATGGCTTAAGGACAACAAAGTCAAGGTATTGGAGTGGCCATCAAAAAGCACTGACCTCAATCCCATAGAATTTTTTGGGGCCGAACTGAAAAGACGTGTGCGAGCAAGGAGGCCTACAAACCTGACTCAGTTACACACACTAACCCTTTGACACGTTGCTGCTACTGTCTATTATCTATCCTGTTGCCTAGTCACTTTACCCCTACCTATATGTACACTGAACAACATGTAAAGTGTTGGTCCCATGTTTAATGAGCTGAAATAAAATATCCCAGAAATGTTCCATCAGCACAAAAAGCTTATTTCTCTCACATTTTGTGCACAAATGTATTTACATCCCTGTTAGTGAGCATTTCTCCTTTGCCAAGATAATCCATCCACCTGACAGGTGTGATATTTCAAAAAGCTGATTAAATAGCATGATCATTACACAGGTGCACCTTGTGCTGAGGACAAAAGGCCACTCTAAAATATGCAGTTGTCACACAACACAATGCAACAGATGTTTCAAGTTGAGGGAGCGTGCAATTGGCATGCTGCCTGCAGAAATAACCGCCAGAGCTAGTGTCAGAAAATGTCATGTTCATTTCTCTACCATAAGCCGCCTGTTGGCATGTTGTTGAGCGGTTTGCTGATGTCAACATTGTAAGCAGAGTGCCACATGGTGGCGGTGGGGTTATGGAATGGACAGGCATAAGCTACGGACAGGACAACGAACACAATTGCATATTAATCAATGGCAATTTGAACGCACAGAGATACCGTGACAAGATCCTGGAGGCTTGTCGTGCCATTCATCTGCCACCATCACCTCAAGTTTCAGCATGAAAATGGACGGCCCCATGTCGCACAGCCATTGAAGAGGACTAGGACAAGAACGCACTGTATGTGACCAACAGATGCATATCTGTATTCCCAGTCATGTGAAATCCATAGATTAATTTCCTTACAAATGAACTGTAACTCAGTAAAATCTTTGAAATTGTTGCATGTTGCGTTTAGTTTTGTTGAGTATACATCATTACCTCAATTACCTAGTACCATTGCACATCGACATTACAAGTACTTCCTGTATATAGCCATGTTATTTTTACTCATTATTATTCGTTATTCACTGTATTTTTTCCTTGTGTCACTATTACAATTTAATTTAACTCTGCATTGTTGGAAAAGGATCCATAAGCAAGCATTTCACTGGTAGTCTACACCTGTTGTTTACAAAGCATGACAAATAAAATTTGATTTGAAGTCTTCTTCAGTAGAGTTGTAGAAACAAATAATATAACAGTCTGTCCTTTCCTGTGCTCAGCTGTCAGAGCTGTGTTCTTCAGGTAATGTACAATTTTATTTAACCAGGCAAGTCAGTTAAGAACAAATTCTTATTTACAATGATGGCCTACACCGGCCAAACCTGGACGACACTGGGCCAATTGTGCTCTGCCCTATAGGACTCCCAATCACAGCCGGTTGTGATACAGCCTGGATTTGAACCAGGATGTCTGTAGTGACACATCTAGCACTGAGATGCAGTGCCTTAGACTGCAGCGCCACTCGGGAACCCAAGTTCAGCAGGACCTGAAGAACCTCTCGCACGCTTGCCTTTTCTATATCTCTATTCTCTCTCTCTCTCTCCCTTTCACACAAACACAGAGCACAGCGAGTTAGGTGTCTGAATAAAATGTCATATTTTCACACTTTGCTCTCTGCCTGTATAAAAAAGCATCTCTCCCCCTGTCAGTGGTACTCTGCCTCCCTGTCTGGCTTTCACCATGGCCACACTGTAGGGGGCTGAGGCCCATAGTCTGGAACCCCACCAGGAGAGCCCAACAGCTCACTATACACGTTTTTCTACAATGAAAGCACTCATCCATCAACTGTGGAGACTTCCATTGAAAGCCTTCACATTAATAAAGCAGGCCCCGGGACACAGTCATACTGATCAATATTGAACTTTAAAAGTGTCAGGATTCTGAAGGTATCGATTTTTCCTCCATGTATGCTCCACAGCCTACTATGGATGTGTATGTCTGAGGTGTACAAGGGGAATCATGCTCTACACCACATATGTCAGAGTCAAGGCCCGCGGGCCACATCCGGCCCGCAAGAAGGTTTTTTACGGCCCCTGGGATGATCTTGATTTATTATTAGAACCGGCCCGCAGCAAGCCGGCAGCCCGCAGATCTTTTACACGCACCAATACTACATTTCCCACAATGCAAAGGTGACGCACCGAGCAGTAGGCTGCTTCATTTCAATATTTATTGGCACAGCAGTCGTCAGCATCACAGTAAAATTAACTTTCAGATACCCATCAAAAATGGCAAAACGGAAGGTGGATACTGAGAACCGGGGGTTTCAAACAAGGTGGGAGTCGGAGTATATGTTCACGAAGGTAGCTGGAAAACCTGTGTGTCTTCTGTGTGGAGAAAGTGTGGCGGTACTGAAAGAGTATAATCTGAGACGACATTATGAAACGAAACACGCGGACAAAAACAAGAATATGGACATGGAACAAAGGCTACAAAAGGCAGAGGAATTAAAACGAGGCCTCAAATCTCGACAGGCTCTGTTCAAAAAAGCCAAATCACAAGGCCAGGCTGCTGTCAAGGCCAGTTTTATTTTGGCAGAAGAGATCGCTAAATCAGCCCGGCCATTTACGGAGGGGGATTTCATCAAAAACTGCATGATTAAAGTTTGTGACGAAGTTTGCCCAGAAAAAAGGCAACTCTTTTTAAATGTGAGTCTGAGCAGAAACACCATTGCCGAGAGAGTAGACCAGTTGTCCATCAATCTAAAAGAGCAGCTTGTGAAAAAGGGAAAAGATTTTATTGCATATTCCTTGGCTGTGGATGAGAGCACCGACATTTCTGACATTGCCCAGTTGTCAATTTTCATCCGCGGAGTGGACTCCAGCCTAAGCGTGACAGAGGAGTTTTTGGCTTTACGTCCTATGCATGGCACAACTACGGGGCATGATTTGTATGAAGAGGTGTCAAGATGTGTAAATGAGATGGAGCTGCCTTGGGAAAAACTCGTGGGTTTGACAACCGACGGAGCACCTGCGATGTGTGGACACAGGAGCGGACTGGTGGCGAAGATACGGGAAAAGATGCAAGAGGAAAACGCGACAGGTGAGCTGACAGCTTATCATTGTATCATACACCAGGAAGCGTTGTGCGGTAAAGCCTTGAAAATGGAGCATGTAATGAGCATCATCACGCGCACAGTTAACTTTATCAGAGCCAAAGGTTTGAATCACCGCCAGTTCAAGGCATTTCTGACGGAGTTAGAAACGGAGCATGGTGATTTGCCTTATCACACAGAGGTGCGATGGCTAAGCCAGGGAAAGGTGCTTCAAAGATGTTTCGATGTTTCGATGTTTTAAAATTTAATATTTGTTTTCACTGCATGTTACTTCTCCTTAAACAAAGTGTTGTTTTTGATTAATAGATTTTTGCACTTTATTTTTTTGTATTTCAATCCAATTATATTTTAAAAATATTTCAGTTGAGTGGATGATAGAAAATTGCTATTATTGTTTTTTCTTTGAAGTAAATTTAGCCCACTTTTGCTAAAATAGAAAATATAGTCTACTGATGGTGCCTTGAATACCGGTTTCTTTCATTTAATGTTCATGTTATGGGGATATTTATATAAAGGAAATTTGTCTTTTGTGTCTGTTGAAAATTAAAGATTACTGACAGAGCCATAAGAAAATATTGCTTTATTTATCTGATCATATTGTAATATATTTGTTAGGTTTTCAGTAGGTTCAATTAGGTTCACTAGACTATATGCGTCATTTAAAAATTTTTCAATGAACATTCGAACAGTCCGGCCCTCGTCTTGTAGCTGATTTTTTTATTTGGCCCTCCGTCCATTTGACTTTGACACCCCTGCTCTACACCAACCATGTGGATCTCAATCTGTAATGAACTCTGGAACAGGGCAACAGGGTGGAGCTGGCTAATGCTTGGGCCCTTTGTAAAGCCAGGGTAGAGGGACCCAGCTGAGGCCTGCCCGCTCCGTGCCTCGCTGTTCTGGGGCTGTCACCTGGGGCATGCCTGGCCCTCTACACCCCAGTGCCCATGGTCATCTGCCAGCCTGCCACCACATCTGTTCCCCAAGGCCTGACCTGCTGTATAACGGCATGTGGAGGAGAGTATGCCATTGATTTGTGTAGCCTGTGTGTGTGTGTGTGTGGGCACTGATTTCTCCACTTGCCCAAGACGGGGACATATATCTACTTTCAGTGCCATTCCTGAGTGGGCACTCTCTCCCACAGAGATCTATATGCCCCTCACATCTCTCAGCTCTCACTGGGGCCAGGAGGCATCACTACCTATCACCCACAGGCAGTCACACAGCTCCTCCTACCTGGAGATAGTCTCCCATAGTCACACACATAGCACACCTCTTAGGAATAACTTCTACTAGGTAGGCTTTACGGCAGGCAAACATCTGCATAAGAACTGTTAAACTATTTAGTGTGAAGGACTTACAGTAGCATAGATGTCATCACTGCTGTAGTTGGGTGTGCTTTTCCTGTTAATTAAACTCCTAGACTGTGGCTTATCAGTTCAGCAATGGTGATACAGGATTTTACTCCAATTGTGTGATTTAGAGAGTCTACCACTGCTTAGGAATGATCCTCCATTTTGATACTGGGATGTCAGTTTTGATGTTCTGTATGAAAGGTCTTTGATCTGTTTTTTATAATAACATTAGATGTTCCTTTTCTCTGTGAAAGGCCGTCTCTCTGACAGGGTGGTGTTCTGTATGGAAGAGTTCAGAGTTGGCCTCGAGCCCAGATCTGTTCTCTGGGGTTTGTCTCTCTGGTGGAGTCTAAGTGATGGATCTGATAACGGCATGGCCCCAGAGCTCACAGTGAGAGCATAATAAAACCAAAGACGGGAAACTGCATATAGGTTGCAGTAGAATATAGATGGGAAATCAAAACCAATAGAACAGGAAAATAGAATGACGGATGGAACGATATAGTTGCAACTTGCAGGCATTGAGAAGTTAGTGTTGCACAGCCTCGGTACTGGCAGAACATTTGTCCAAATTCACACACACACACAAAGACAGTCTGGGGAGAGCGAGCAGATTGTCAGGCTAGGTTTCACAGCATTTCCTGATGCTGTCTGTCATAATGGTTCTGACTGATAACATTCTAGTTTGAGACCGGACAGGGCGCATGGAGGGAGAAAGCTTTTCTTACCCCATACACGTGCTTGGCTCCTGCCTTGGCTGCAAACATGGACAGGATACCAGTCCCACTGCCCACATCAAGGACGATTTTGTCTTTAAAAGCGTGCTTGTTGTGGTACATGGAGTTTCTGTAGGTCAGCGTCCTCACTTCGTCCTTCAGCATCTCCTGCTCAGTGAAAAATGATTGATGTCAGGGTGGGAGATGTCCAAATCTAGATTAGTGTAGTATGGATAAAAATCATAATTGCACAGGCTATGTAGATATTAATCTGCAGTCATTTCAGACACACTGGTACAGTGAAAAACAATGCGTTACTGCATATCCCTCTTAAGTAATTTCAGCCATTCTCTCTCTGACAGAAACATTTACAGAGCAGAAATGATTAAAACCCATCTGACTTACATTCTAAAAATGTCACAGAACAAACCTCATCTCACAGGTCTAACTTGAAAGATGCTCTGCACCCTTCTGACATCTTCCTCCCTTACTCCCTGAAACACAGTACATCTCTGGGGATGAGATGCACTACTGTGATATGTTCTAAAGTGGGCCAGTCTATTGTGACACGAACTTTACATAGTCAAGTAAAGACACAGTAGGTAAGAAGTGGGCCTGTATTTACATGGTATCGCAAAGTAGGAATAATAATCATCATAATCATAATATAGAGTAGGAAGGCTCATCTAAACTCAAGCAACCCCCCCCCCCCCCGTCTAATCTTTCAGCACTACCACTTTGAGATGCTTGATACATTACATACAGCCACAGGGCAGCCCTACCTCATGGATGCCAAAGTGGGCGTAGGAGTCAAAGTAGTAGTCCCTGGAGGTCATCTCCTCAGGGTTGAGGAACTTGGCCATCTTCCCCCGGCCAGGGCAGCTGGGCAGGGAGGCAGCGTGGGGCGTATGGGGCGGCTGTGGGACATGGTGGATGGAGGGCACAGGCTTGGGCAGCGAGGTTGGCTGCACGCGCTGAGACTGGATGATGCGGATTGGCTGTGGCTGCTGCTAAGGGTTGGAGAGAATGGTAATACACAATAAAGACTTCATGGGGCGGGGGCAGATAAGTCAAGTCTTCCATAGAGAAACAGTGGGTGAAGGACATACTGAATGATGATAAAACTCAAAATGCACCCAATGCATTGACTCTGGAGAACATAACACTATTTGCATTCACCTCACAATCTGCGGAAAGCTTAGATCGTGCAGACATTTATATTCTTTGCTATTTTCATCTCTCAGCTGCCATTAGCTTTCCCATGGTGCCCCAGAGGTGAGTTCACAGAGCCTATTCTCCTAGACAACGATAACAGTATTGACCAGAGGTCTGTACGAAAAAGTACGGAAATGTATGCTCTCACTACTTACTGTAAGTCACTCTGGGTGAGAGCGTCTGCTAAATGACTAAAATGTAAATGTTACATTTCTGTTTGTCTGAGGAAAGCAGAAGATACATAATTCTACACAGGTGTGCCTGTAAAACTCTGATAGTCACCTGCAATGAATGCTGGGAGAGCAGAGAAAAGCCTGTCTGATCAGCCCATAGCTCAGCAGGAGAAAAATGATCCAAAATGATCCCTTCTGGACATATTATCAGAGGACAGAGGGGGAAAAAAATCTAATGTGAGCATTCAACTCAATCCATTTGTTCTATTCCTCGGTGCACATACATCTTAAGATTTAGACTTCACTCTCATGGCTGTCAGTGATATTGATCTGGTCTTGTTAAAAACAATGAGTGCTTCTCCTCTGTCTTGTGCTTTCAGCAGCCAATCTGACTGTGCAGCTTTGTCTTTGTCCTTGTTTTCTTTCGTAATGGGGATGGTCTAGCAGCAGGGGACTGAGCGGTCATCTATATGGGTACTGCAGTAATCTTTTTTTCACCACAATTTTTTATTCCTCAACTTTTACTCTCAAGCAGAAAATAGTACAATTGCCATGTCAAGCATGTAAAGAAAACCAGCCTTTAGCCGCTGCCAGTGAATTGCCAAGCTGAGATCCACTGGTATTATCTATTTACTGATGTTCCATCGGGAAATGACACACAATGAGTGCAATTCACGTCATGTGAAATATGACAGCGCATCCCAAAACAGCAGGGAATATTTTACTCAGGAACATCCACAAAAATAGAAGAAAACTCCACTACTTTCTATCTGCTAAAGTTCAGTGAGTTGTATTGTCCTGCAATGGACCTCAGACTCTCTGAATGAATGTTAATTGGAGACATTAATTAAATAAATGCTGAGATCCTTCCCTAAATCTGTTAAGTTGCTGTGCCCGAGGAGAATGTTCCAGGGTGTATAGAATGCCAGAGAAAAAGGTAATTCCACTAAGCACAGACACTCAGAATGCAAGAGCGGAATGATGGGTCCTTTGTGTGCAAGGGGAACGTGCAATCTGATGTTTTTTAACCCTCAAGTTCAGTCCTTGGTGTCTGGAGAACAACCACAGTAGACAAATACATCAGAATTCTGTACAGTACAAATGAAAAACAAGCTGAAACAGAAATAGGTGCATGGCAGATTATGCTGCTCTTCATCAGAATAGACATGACAAACTCCCATAAATTAATGACTAAATATTGCAGTTTTAAAGCTAAATTCCTGCAATTCTACACTTTCTGCCATGGATCAGAGAGAAAATTGTGCTGTTTTATAGCTCATCTCAAGCTATTGTTTACATTTTGCCATGAGGCTGAGGGAAAATGTTACAGTTTTAAAGATAATTTCCTCCTATTTTGCCATGAAGTACAGATCATTTTAAAGTGTTAAAGCCCATTTACTGCAATTGTACACATTTTGCTATCACATGCTATCTGTGGGGTCGGGGGTCCCGGGTCCCGGGTCCCGGTTCGCGTGCCCTGTGTGCCGTTCTGTATTCTGGCCCTGGTCAGGGGAGTCTATCACTTTCAGAAGTCAAGAAAACCACTGTGGATCTGGGCTCCTGCCACCACGGCACTCAAACACTTCACATCCAACTAGGCTCATTCCATTACTTCAGGGGAGGGCTACACTGCCCTCAGATAATGGTCTTAGTCCGCTTACTACACTCTACCTTAGTAATGAGAATCGACAGGATGAGGGGTTTGACAATGTTTTTCCCCTGTATTATCCGAGTCTGAAAGAACTTTGTGGATGAATAATTTACAGAAGACCTTTTGAAAAACAGAGTGCCAGTCTGCCTCTTGTATGTGCCAATATGTCAGCAGAGAGAAGTAGTTTTTGAATGATTGGAAGCAGCAGCACCCAATGCTATCTGGGATTCTTGGGACATCCCTACGGTGGAACATTTTTGGGAAACTTTCTGTGGAAATCAACAGGAATATATGGGAATTAACGGGAACATATGGGAATTAACGAAAATATATGCAAATTAAGATTAATACCATTTAAATTTAGATGTTTTTCGCATTGGATATAAAGTATTCGGCCCCCTTGAACTTTGCGACCTTTTGCCACATTTCAGGCTTCAAACATAAAGATATAAAACTGTATTTTTTTGTGAAGAATCAACAACAAGTGGGACACAATCATGAAGTGGAACAACATTTATTGGATATTTCTACTTTTTTAACAAATCAAAAACTGAAAAATTGGTCGTGCAAAATTATTCAGCCCTTTTACTTTCAGTGCAGAAAACTCTCTCCAGAAGTTCAGTGAGGATCTCTGAATGATCCAATGTTGACCTAAATGACTAATGATGATAAATACAATCCACCTGTGTGTAATCAAGTCTCCGTATAAATGCACCTGCACTGTGATAGTCTCAGAGGTCCGTTAAAAGCGCAGAGAGCATCATGAAGAACAAGGAACACACCAGGCAGGTCCGAGATACTGTTGTGAAGAAGTTTAAAGCCGGATTTGGATACAAAAAGATTTCCCAACCTTTAAACATCCCAAGGAGCACTGTGCAAGCGATAATATTGAAATGGAAGAAGTATCAGACCACTGCAAATCTACCAAGACCTGGCCGTCCCTCTAAACTTTCAGCTCATACAAGGAGAAGACTAATCAGAGATGCAGCCAAGAGGCCCATGATCACTCTGGATGAACTGCAGAGATCTACAGCTGAGGTGGGAGACTCTGTCCATAGGACAACAATAAGTTGTATATTGCACAAATCTGGCCTTTATGGAAGAGTCGCAAGAAGAAAGCCATTTCTTAAAGATATCCATAAAAAGTGTCGTTTAAAGTTTGCCACAAGCCACCTGGGAGACACACCAAACATGTGGAAGAAGGTGCTCTGGTCAGATTAAAACAAAATTGAACTTTTTGGCAACAATGCAAGACGTTATGTTTGGCGTAAAAGCAACACAGCTCATCACCCTGAACACACCATCCCCACTGTCAAACATGGTGGTGGCAGCATCATGGTTTGGGCCTGCTTTTCTTCAGCAGGGACAGGGAAGATGGTTAAAATTGATGGGAAGATGGATGGAGCCAAATACAGGACCATTCTGGAAGAAAACCTGATGGAGTCTGCAAAAGACCTGAGACTGGGATGGAGATTTGTCTTCCAACAAGACAATGATCCAAAACATAAAGCAAAATCTACAATGGAATGGTTCAAAAATAAACATATCCAGGTGTTAGAATGGCCAAGTCAAAGTCCAGACCTGAATCCAATCGAGAATCTGTGGAAAGAACTGAAAACTGCTGTTCACAAATGCTCTCCATCCAACCTCACTGAGCTCGAGCTGTTTTGCAAGGAGGAATGGGAAAAAATTTCAGTCTCTCGATGTGCAAAACTAATAGAGACATACCCCAAGCGACTTACAGCTGTAATCGCAGCAAAAGGTGGCGCTACAAAGTATTAACTTAAGGGGGCTGAATAATTTTGCACGCCCAATTTTTCAGTTTTTGATTTGTTAAAAAAGTTTGAAATATCCAATAAATGTCGTTCCACTTCATGATTGTGTCCCACTAGTTGTTGATTCTTCACAAAAAAATACAGTTTTATATCTTTATGTTTGAAGCCTGAAATGTGGCAAAAGGTCGCAAATGTCAAGGGGGCCGAATACTTTCACAATGCACTGTATTTACCATATTATATGGAGACAGAAACATAAACCTTTGACCTTATCATAAGTATGACAATTGCAAATGATTAAATAAAAAAATAAAATGTTACTTACGAATTGAACTTTAATTAAATGAGTCTTCACATGGGATGATTTCACTGAACAACAAAAGAAAGAATATTGAATGATCCCCAATGATCCATCGCATCTCCCAAAAACATTTTCTACATACATCAGTAAAATCATAGTCTAGAAACTAAAGCTTTCATTGTCTTCCTCTCAGGCTCCCATGTCTTCTCCCTGGACCTCCTCAATGTCCACCTCTTGAACATCAGACTCTGAGGCCTATTCTTCACTGTCACTTTCCAACCTTATTGAGGATGGCTTGTTGTCAGGCTCAAAAAGCCTCAAATTTGCTCAGATGGCCACCAATTTTTCAACCCTTGTATTGGTCAGCCTGTTGCGTGCCTTGATGTGTGTGTCCCCAAACAAGGACCAGTTGCGCTCTGAGGCGGCTGATGTTGGTGGGATTTGGAGGATGGAGGCAACAGGGGAAAGAGCCTCAGATCCACAAAGTTCCTTCCACCAGGTGGCTGATGAGATATGTTGCTTGGAAGTGTACTTCGCCAGACTGCCAAGAACCTTGCCCTCATCCAGGCCAAGGTGGCGAGACACAGTAGTGATGACACCACAGGCCTTGTTGATCTCTGCACCACACAGGATGCTCTTGCCTGTATACTTGGGGTTCACCATGTACGCTGCGGCGTGTATGGGCTTCAGGCAGAAGTCTTCTGGCTTTTTTATGTATTTCAGAACTGCAGTTTCCTCTGCTTGGAGCAACAGTGAAGTGGGCAGGGCAGTACGGATTTCTTCTCTTAAAGCAGAGTCTGACCATCAGACAGGATGGCATTGTCTCCCTCAATCCGTGCAATGGCTACTGCCATAGGTTTCAGGAGTTTCAGACTGCTTACCACTCTTTCCCAAAATACATCATCCAGGAGGATCCTCTTGATGGGGCAGTCCATATCGGCAGACTGTGATACGGTCATTTCTTGGAGAGACTCCTTCCCCTCCAGGAGACTGTCAAACATGATAACACCACCCCAACGGGTGTTGGACAGCTTCAATGTGATGCTCTTATTCTTCTCTCTTTGCTTGGTGCTGCTGTAACTTGATGAACCTTCACATACCTAACCATTCCTTGGCTCTCGTAGAGTGTATCCATTGTTTTCAGTGCCATGATGTCCTTGAGGAGCAGATTCAATGCATGAGCAGCACAGTCATATGGGTGTGATGTGAGGGTAGACCAAGCAGCCTTCATGTTCGCAACATTGTCTGTCACCAGTGCAAATACATTCTGTGGTCCAAGGTCATTGATGACTTCCTTCAGCTCATCTGCAATGTAGACCCCAGCATGTCTGTTGTCCCTTGTGTCTGTGCTCTTGTAGAATACTGGTTGAGGGGTGGAGATTATGTCGTTAATTATTCCTTGGCCATGAACATTCAACCACCCATCAGAGATGATTGCAATACAGTCTGCTTTCTCTATTATTTGCTTGACCTTCACTTGAACTCTGCTGACCTCCGCATCCAGCAAATTAGTAGATAAAGCATGTCTGGTTGGAGGGGTGTATGCTAGGCGAAGAACATTCAGAAATCTCTTCCAATACACATTGCCTGTGAGCATCAGAGGTGAACCAGCATACACTGCTCGAGCAAGACATTCATCAGCATTTCTCTGACTACGTTCCACGATTGAGTCAAAAAAACTTCTGATTCCAGGAGGACCATGAGCTGTTGCTATCAATAAGGTGTCTGATTAATCATTTTCACCTTGAGTAGAAGTAGAGGGACTTTTGTCAGAGGTTGCTTGTTGTGAGCGCTGAGGGAACTTCATGCACTTGGCCAAATGATTCTGCATCTTTGTTGCATTCTTCACAAATTATTTGGCACAGTATTTGCAAATGTACAATGCTTTCCATCTACATTAGTTGCAGTGAAATATCTCCACACATCAGGTTGTGCCCATGGCATTTTCCTAGAAGGATTAGAAAAAATGAGTAAAAAAATAAATACAATTCCATGTACAGATAAATAGTTAAGCAGTCAGATTAAACAACTCCTTTGTAAGATACATGTTTTAAAATTAAACATGTATGGAAACAGGTGAATTAACACTCCTCAGTTAGCAGGCTCAAGCAAGCTAAAACCCACATTGTAGCAAAAAAACTAACTAGCAGAACTTCCTAACAAGTTAGAAATGATTTAAACACACTTTGCTGTAGGCTACTACTTACTAGTTAACAAAAAAAAGTCATGCATGTCACATAAAATATATTCACCACATCCAGTATTGTAATCAAAACTTACCAGAAAGCATGTAGTCCTTGGCTCAGACAGTTTAGTAGTGTGGGCTCAATAGCATCTCATTAGTGTGCAAGATCTTGAGAATCAGCTGTACATGTGATGGAAGAGTGCACTGCACATGTGATGGAAGAATGCACTGTGCACGCAGAGGGTTGCAATTCCATTGAATTGGGGATAGTTTAACAAAAATATGCCACAAAACCTAGAATTGTCTTGTGTATCCCACAAAAAAAGGTTCACTGTTATAAGCTAACTTTTTTGATGAATTTAAGCAAAATTCCCTAAATTCCCGGGCTTAACTTCCATGGAAAATGTCCAGAAAATGTTCAACCCTTTGTTAACTCTTGATATCCCTAAATATCCCTAAACCCTGCCCCAGTAGTGGAAAAGTACCTAATTGTCATACTTGAGTAAAAGTAAAGATTCCTTAATAGAAAATGACTCAAGTAAAAGTCACCCAGTAAAATACTACTCGAGTAAAAGTCTAAAAGTATTTGGTTTGAAAAAAGTAAATGTAATTGATAAAATATACTTAAGTATCAAAAGTAAAATAATAAATGCTCTAAAGTTCCTTATTTTAAGCTAATATTTTTAATTCAGAGATAGCTAGGGGCACACTCCAAAACTCAGAAATAATTTACAAACGAAGCATTTTGCATTTTGTGAGTCCGTCAGATCACAGGCAGTAATCCGGGATGACCAGGGATGTTCTCTTGATTAGTGAGTGAATTTGACCATTTTCCTGTCCTGCTAAGCATTAAAAATGTAAGGAGTACTTCTGGATGTCAGGGAAAATGTATGTAGTAAAAAGCACATTTTATTTAGGAATGTAGTGAAGTAAAAGTAGTCAGAAATATAAATAGTTAAGTACAAATACCACAAAAAACGACTTAAGTAGTACTTTAAAGTTTTTTTACACCACTGCCCTTAACCATTTTAAATTTCAACTTCATGGGGGCTGGGATGTTCCTGAATAGCATGGACCCTGCTCATACTTCTAAATTGAAACTGATTTATAGGCTGTCATATTATGCTGAGCAGATTATTTTATGCTATGCATACAAATATGAGTTATGGACTTCCCAATACCCTATCCAACATTTAATAGAAATATATGCATTTTCCAAACACACTCAGCTAGCTACTGGTGATAAACACACATTACTGATTAAACTAAGGGACCTCTCACTCGTCTGAACGGGATTTTGGCCAGTCAGATTCCTGCTCAAATCTGTTTAAACACTCGCCTAACAATCTAACAACAAACTAAAAACATATGTTGGTTATAACACTCGTTTTTAGTCGACAATTCGGCACATGGTCCAGCAATGCAGCTACAGGACAAGGGAAGACGCACGAGCTCAAATCTTCGCGCCCTAAATCACATCGCTCTGAATCTTTACCTGTGACGGAGTGCGACATTTCTCAGAATAAGAGACAAACAAATAGTTGGTGGCAGACACACGAGTAGGCTATCATTATGATAGCTAGGCTACCATGAAACAGGGTGTCACAATACTCAATTTATGCTCAGAGAACAATTTGAAGTCACTATTTTATGCTTTGATTAAAATTATATGCCATGAGTGGAGCGTCACCGAAGGGCATTTGGTGCACAAGAGTGGACCCGATGAGTACTAGAAAATACATCTCAGAGGTACCAGCCTACTCTGGATGGGTTTTGCATCCTCGAAATGATAATCAAACCTGACAGCTCATTGCACTAGCCTATTCAACACTCATATATTTAGTGTAGCCTACATTAATTTATCGTAACTTGCACACCTACCTCAGTGCTCTCGGACTCCGCCATTTTTCTCCTGAGGAGCATACAGCGGGAGGAGTGTTTCATTCCCATAAGAGCCACAGAGATGGTGTCTCGATATGGATAAAAATAGGATGAAATTGCATATATTTAAGGATTTAGTCGGAGTTCTGTTTGTCAAAAATGTTCCACATCATGACATTTTACAAAATGGCTCTTACAATTCAAAGATGAAAAGAGTACATAAAGTCCCACAAGAATAGCAACCCGTTTTAGCAGATAAACGTGTTCTGGAATCCAGAGTGCAAAAGTTACCTATCTCACATGTGCTTTCTAGGAGAGCATAAAGCAACCACTCTTCACTTTGCAACCTTTGGGCAAAAGGAATCCATTAAACGGCATTCCATATTCTCCAGCGGTGTACACTGCTCCAGAGCAGGTGCGACGCACACTAGCAGAAATGTTCCCATCAGATTTATGAACACAATTGGTTTCTAAAAATATAATCCAACGTCCCTATTGCTGTGATGTCTTGATCAGGCCTCATAGATGTTCATGTCAGCTCATTTTCCACGAAACTATTGCAAGCATTGCCTATTGCCTATTTAACTAAGCCTATTAATAGCGCAGTTGTCCTCTAATGAGCCCATTTCAGCGCAGGCAGCTCCAAAACGTAGAAGAGCTCACGCTTTGCTTGATCTAATTGCCACTTTGTCGAATTGCAAAGCAGCTTATTATATAAAGTTCAACTTTACTCTGGTTGAATGCGATGATAAGACAGGAAGCAAGTCTTGATGCTTGGAAGACATGGCACCACCACCTCACCGTGCGCGTGTGACATCAGTCCATTCTGCTTGATTGTCCACCTATTCCTATATTCAGTGAGACGATAGGAATAGGGGTCTAGTCAGTGAATTTATGCTGCTCCAAAGCCCCAAAATATATTTACAAAAATATTTATACATTTTTCTTAAATCACAAAAGTAGTGCAGTGGTTCTTTAATATTCCTGTATTAGCAGAAAAAATATTTGTAAATATTTTCAAATTGCCATCGATAAAATGCAATTGTGTTCGTTGTCCTTAGTTTATGCCTGCCCATACCATAATCCCACTGCCACATTGGGCATTCTGTTCACAACATTGACATAAGCAAACTGCTCGCCCACATGACACCATATACACTGTCTGCCATCTGCCCAGTACAGTTGAAACCGGGATTCATCCATGAAGAGCACACTTCTCCAGCGTGCCAGTGGCCATCAAAGGTAAGCATTTGTCAACTGAAGTCGGTGACTACGCCGACTGCAGTCAGGTCAAGACCCTGAAGATGATGACAAGCACGCAGATGAGCTTCCCTGAGAAGGTTTCTGACACTTTGTGCAGAAATTCTTTGGTTGTCCAATCCCACAGTTTCATTAGCTGTCCGGGTGGCTGGTCTCAGACAATCCCGCAGGTGAAGAAGCCGACTGTGAAGGTCCTGGACTGGCGAGGTTACACGTGGTCTGCGGTTGTGAGGCCAGTTAGACGTACTGCCAAATTCTCTAAAAGAACATTGGTAGAAAAATGAACATTCAATTCTCTGGCAACAGCTCTGGTGGACATTCCTGCAGTCAGCATTCCAATTGCATGCTCCCTCAAAACTTGAGACATATGTGGCATTGTGTTGTGTTGACAAAACGGCACATTTTAGTGTCCTATTAATGTCCCCAGCACAAGGTGCACCTGTGTAATGATCATGCTGTTTAATCCGCTTCTTGATATGCCACATGTATGGATTATCTTGACAAAGGAGAAATCCTCACTAACAGAGATGTTAACAAATTTGTGCACAATATTTGAGAGAAATAAGCTTTTTGTGGGTTTGGAACATTTTTTATTTCAGCTCATGAATCATGGGACCAACACTTTACACATTGAGTTAATATTTTTGTTCAATGTAAATACAAGGTACTGTTGTTGGGCTAAGTAAGGGATGACATAGAGCTTGCCATCTAATTTTATTTAGCTACCGGTACTTATCTATTCTATTTCTTTGCATGTAGCCTATATATTGTTGTGCTGCTGAGTGCAATTTGACTGAGTGAAAGCTGTGTTTATCATCAGGCAATACCTACTTCCTCTGCCACCCACACCACTCATTGCATTATTCACGGCAGAGGGCAACCACTCACCAGACACACTGCTCAGCAGCTCCAGTGAAGCCCATGCTATACAGTACATCCCATCCACTCTCCACAGCCCCTGCACATCATGCATGGAGCTGAGAAATTGCGTACCAAAGCCTGCACAAACACCATGACTCCCAGATACTGTAAACAACGCATACACGCATGCAAAAAAACACACACACGCATGCAATGACACATGCACAAGCACATACACACACACTTGAGGCCCTTGACAAATGTTTGGCTATGGAACAGATTGGAGGGGACAGATTGTGTTTGAATGGTGACCAGCCCTTTGGCTTAAGTCTTAGAATTATCACTTTAAGTGTTATTGCTCCTCAGATCAGATGTTATGCAGTGTCTTGTCTCGATCTGTCTCTTTATTTCTGTCTGAACATAGTGCAAAGGCAGAGGACGGGCAGTCTCATTGTGTCAGCTATCAGCTATCACTGTTCTCCCCATAAGAGTCTCTGTAAAAAGTGATGCACTGAAATTGCTTCAATTTCCTCTTCAGCTTTCTGCTGATCTATATACCGCCTTTTCATCAGCAAACGACTGCTACCGAAAATGTCCTATCATCTATTGTCTAACAATAGAGCAACGTAACAAGGAATGACAATAGCAAAATACAATGAGTTACAACTCAATTAGCCTCTTTTTAACTGATGCTGCTCAGAGCTATCTATTGACTGCTGTTATCTCTCAGTTACCTCTGCATGATGTTCTGATTGGAGGAGTTTTCCCTCCCATTTAACAGGTGAACTTTTTAACTGGTCTGGTAGAATTTAGAGCACCTCCACATAAAATGTACAATGCCCTATAGATATTTCCAAAATATTCAAAATGTGCATTTTAGTCCCAGAACATTGCTCTCTCACAGGAGGGAGTGGGAATACAAGTATAGAGAGTACAGCAGGATGATATTTCTGTCGGTGGTTTGAATAATGTGAGCAGTGCATCTCACCTCTCCAAGAACTAATATAGATCCTATTACATTCTAATTCCTTATTATATGCAAGAACTGATATGTGTTGAGAATTCTGATTCATTCGGGGACAAAATGGCTTCAGTGCATCACCATGTTGCAGTAGTAGGTGGTGGATAAGGTGAAAATGTAATGCTTCTCACAATGTCATGCTCACTAACATCTTGTGCAAAGCTCAATGCTCGCAATCAACAATTATTATTTTCAGAATGATCTAGACAAAACCAGTTGGTGTACAATCATTGATTGCCCCTTACATACCTTGTGTATGCAAACAGCATGCCTACAGTATAGCATGACATCTATGGGCTTTGAGTGAACAAATATTGAAAAGAGGATGAAAATATAATCCTCCCCCTCTCAGAACTTGCTCTTTTTCTTTTTTTCTCTCCCACTCTTTCTCTCTCTCTGTCGCTCTTTACCTGCTCCTGTCTTCCCCTGTTTGGCTGGCTTTGTCTACTCTGTTTGAACAGAGGGAATTGTGAGTGAGTTCATTCCAGCACCCCGCAGAGAGAGAACTGAGCTCAGTGAACTAACTTACACAGTACTTCTTTGGTCTGGCTTCAAGGCTATACATTTTTTATGTCTGATACGTAATCTAATTTGTAGTTTGCTTGATAAGTTATTTTGATAAGATGCTCTGATCTTAACAAGGAGTTGATCATAGAGTTTGTGTATAGTTCGATTTGTAACTTTTTCACACATGCTTTACAGTTGTCTCAGTCTGCAGGGATTTGAGGTGAATATGCCATAGCATAGATATCCCACACCCAATGCACTTTCTTCTATCAACACTGAACAAAAATATAAACGCAATATGCAACAATTTCAAAGATTTTACTGAGTTACATATAAGGAAATCAGTCAACTGAAATCAATTCATTAGGCCCTAATCTATGGGTTTCAAATGACTGGAAATACAGATGTGTGGGTCACAGATACCTTTAAAAAAGGTAGGGGTGTGGATCAGAAAACCAGTCAGTATCTGGTATGATCACTATTTACCTCATGCAGCGTGAAACATCCCGTCGCGTAGAGTTGATCAGGCTGTTGATTGTGACCTGTGGAATGTTGTCCCACTCCTCTTAAATGGCTGTGCGAAGTTGCTGGATATTTGCTGGAACTGGAACACGCTGTCATACACGTCGATCCAAAGCCTCCCTAACATGCTCAATGGGTGACATGTCTGGTGAGTATGCAGGCCATGGAAGAACTGGGACATTTTCAGGTTCCAGGAATTGTGTACAGATCCTTGCAACATGGGGCTATGCATTATCATGCTGAAACATGAGGAGAAGGCAGCGGATGAATGGCACAACAATGGACCCCACGATCTCGTCACGGTATCTCTAGGCATTCAAATTGCCATCGATAAAATGCAATTGTGTTTGTTTTACATAGCTAATGCCTGCCCATACCATAACCCCACCACCACCATGGGTCACTCTATTCACAATGTTGACATCGCAAACCACTCACCCACACAACGCCATACACGCTGTCTGCCTTCTGCCCTGTACAGTTGAAACTGGGATTCATCTGTGAAGAGCACACTTCTCCAGTATGCCATTGGCCATCGATGGTGAGCATTTGCCCACTGAAGTCGGTTATGACGCCGAACTGCAGTCAGGTCAAGACCCTGGTGAGGACGATGAGTACGTGGATGAGCTTACCTGAGACGGTTTGTGCAGAAATTCTTTGGTTGTGCAAACCCACAGTTTCATCAGCTGTCCGGGATACGCACACAAAGCTTATTTCTCTCAAATTTTGTGAGCAAATTTGTTAACATTCCTGAGGAGTATTTCTGTCTGCAATAAAGCCCTTTTGTGGGGAAAAACTAATTCTTATTGGCTGAGCCTGGCACCCCAGTGGGTGGGCCCATGCCCTCCCTGCCCAACCATGGCTGCACCCCTGCTCAGTCATGTGAAATCCATAGCTTAGGGCCTAACTTATTTATTTAAATCGACTGATTTCCTTATATGAACTGTAACCCAGTAAAATCTTAGAAATTGTTGCATGTTACGCTTATATTTTTTGCACTACATTTACATTACAATTTAGCCATTCAGCAGACGTTCTCATTCAGAGCGACCCACAGCTATTGCATTCATCTTAAAGTAGCCAGGCGAGACAACCACATATTACAGTTGTACCCCATCCACGTATCACATACATCATACAATACATAATGCATAAACATTTCTTTGTCTATCTTCATAGTCTCCATCGTTGTCACGGCCGTTAAAAGAAGAGGACCAAGGTGCAGCAACAAACACTACAAAACAAACCGTCAAACTAAAGGCTATGCACCATAAACAAAGTCACGATAGACAGATAGATAGCTGTCCCTGATTGAGAACCCTACCCGGCCAAAACAGAAATACAAATAATAGAATATAGAATACCCACCCCACCTCACACCCTGACCAAACCAAAATAGAGACATAAACAGCATCTCTAAGGTCAGGGCGTGACAGTACCCCCCTCCAAAGGTGCAGACTCCGGCCACAAAACCTAAACCTATAGGGGAGGGTCTGGGTGGGCATCTATCCGCGGTGGAGGCTCAGGTGCGGGACGCTGACCCCGCTCCACCACTGGCTCACCCCACTTTGGTGGCACCTCTGGTGCAGGGACCATTGTCGCCAACCCCGGACTGGGGACCCTCATCGCCGACCCCGGACTGGGGACCCTCGTCGCCGGCCCCGGACTGGGCACCCTCGTTGCGGGCCCCGGACTGGGCACCCTCGTTGCGGGCCCCGGACTGGGCACCCTCGTTGCGGGCCCCGGACTGGGCACCCTCGCTGCGGAACCCCGGACTGGGCACCCTCGCTGCGGGCCCTGGACTGGAGGCCGTCGTTGGAGGCTTCGTGCCATGAATCCTCACTGGAGGCTTCGTGCCATGAATCCTCACTGGAGGCTTCGTGCCATGAATCCTCACTGGAGGCTTCGTGCCATGAATCCTCACTGGAGGCTTCGTGCCATGGATCATCACTGGAGACTTCTTGCCATGGATCACCACTGGAGGCTTCGTGCCATGGATCACCACTGGAGGCTTCGTGCCATGAATCATCACTGGAGGCTTCTTGCCATGGATCATCACTGGAGGCTTCTTGCCATGGATCATCACTGGAGGCTTCGTGCCATGGATCATCAATGGAGGCTTCGTGCCATGGATCATCACTCGATGCTTCGTGCCATGGATCACCACTGGAGGCTTCGGACCATGGATCATCACTGGAGGCTTCTTGCCATGGATCACTGGAGTAGAGGGACACACAGGAGGCCTGGCTCTGGGAGCAGGCAACGGACTCACCAGGCTGGGGAGGCTTAGTTCTTGGCAGAGGCACTGGAAACACAGGGCCGTGGAGGTGCACTGGCGGCCTCGAGCACAGAGCTGGCACAACCAGTTCTGACTGGATGCCCACTTCCACCCGGCAAATGCGGGACGCTGGCACAGAGCACACCATCCTGTGAATGCTCACTCGAGACACCGTGCGCATCACCCCATAGCACGGTGCTTGACCAGTCACATGCTCGCCACGGTAAGCACGGGGAGTTGGCTCAGGTCTGAATTCTGACTCTGCCACACTCCCCATGCCCCCCCCCAAAAAAAACATTTGGGGAGTGGCCTCCCGGTCTTTAGTGCCAGCCGTGACCCTGTGTAAACCTGGGCCCTCTTTCTCGCTGCCTCCAACTTCCTCTCTGCTTCCAGCTGCTCCCACAGCAGGCGATCCTTTCCCGCCAGGATCTCCTCCCATGTACAGGATCCTTTGCCATTTAGGATGTCCTCCCATGTCCAGTCCTCCTGAACACGCTGCTCCTACTTACCACGCTGCTTGGTCCGTTTGTGGTGGGAGGTTCTGTCACGGCCGTTAAAAGAAGAGGACCAAGGTGCAGCGTGATGAGCGTACATATTATTTTATTTTGAAAAGATGCCGAACAAAACAATAAACACTACAAAAAAAAACGTCAAACTAAAGGCTATGCACCATAAACAAAGTCAACTTCCCACAAAGACAGGTGGAAAAGGGCTCCCTAAGTATGGTTCTCAATCAGAGACAACGATAGACAGCTGTCCCTGATTGAGAACCATACCCGGCCAAAACATAGAAATACAAATAATGGATAATAGAATACCCACCCCAACTCATACCCTGACCAAACCAAAATAGAGACATAAACAGGATCTCTAAGGTCAGGGCGTGACAGGGTGTTCTACTATGTGTTTTTTAAAATCTGGTTTTGTTGCTAGCTTGAGCTACCAGGAGTGGCAGAGAGTTCCATTTAGTAATAGCTCTATTTAATACTGTGTTTCCCAGCCTCTGTTCTGGACCTGGGGACTGTGAAGAGACATCTGGTTGCATGTCTTTTCTCATACCGATGAGTGTCCGTACTGTGTGCCAACTGCTTGAACAGACAGTTCGGTACCTTCAACACCTCACACAAAGACCAATAATGATGTAGTCAATCTCTCCTCAACTTTGAGACAGGAGTGATTGACATGCATGTCATTGACATTCGCCCTCTGTGTACATACGTGCTGCTCTGTTTTGGACCAACTGCAATTTGTCTATGTCCTTCTTTGCTGTACCTGATCACACAACTGGACAGAAGTCCAGGTGTGACAAAACTAAGGCCTGTAGGACCTGTCTGGTTGACTGAGATATCAAGAAAGCAGAGAAACACCTTATCATTGACAGACCTCTTCCCATTTTAGTAACCATTGAGTCTATATGTTTTGACCATGATAGGTTGCTGACTAGGTCGACAACCAGCAGTTTAGTCTCCTCAACTTGCTCAGTAGCCACATTATTCAATAATAGATCCAGATGAGGTTTAGGGTTTAGCGAGCGATTTGTCCCAAAAATTATGCTTTTAGTTTGAGAAATTTAGCACCAGCCTATTGCTGGCTACCCATTCTAAAACTGACTGGAGCTCTATGTTAAGGGTGTCAGTTATTTATTTTACTGTTGCAGCCAACGTGTATACTGTTGAGTTATGTACATGAACACACAGCCTTTATTCAAGGTCAGTGGAAGGTTATTAGTAAACATAGAAAACAATATTTGTCCAAGCCGGCTTCCCTGAGGTACACCACACTTGTGTTTGCATTAGAGAAGCTTCCATTAAAGAAAACTCTCTGTGTTCTATTGGATACGTAACGGTCCATCCATGATAAGGTAGAGGATGTTAATTCATAACACCATTTTTTTAAGCAAAATGTTGACTGATAGAAGAAAGTACTCGGCTTCTATTTCATAGACATAGATTTGTGTGGTTTGTACCTAGCACCCTTCTTTCTAAGTTGCATCATCTACCCATTCGCCATTCAGCATACTGCACAAAGCTACCCTCTCTCCTATCTGAATTCCAACAACTTCCTGCCACACGTAGCTAAGCGTATTTTTTTCTCCCAAGAGAGGTTAACTGAAATCACGGCCCTTTTCTGCTACCGGAGTATGCCAGCCTACATAAATAAAATCAAATTTAATTTGTCACATACACATGGTTAGCAGATGTTAATGCGAGTGTAGCGAAATGCTTGTGCTTCTAGTTCCGACAATACAGTAATAACCAACAAGTAATCTAACTAACAATTCCAAAACGACTGTCTTGTACACAGTGTAAGGGGATAAAGAATATGTACATAAGGATATATGAATGAGTGATGGTACAGAGCAGCATAGGCAAGATACAGTAGATGGTATCGAGTACAGTATATACATATGAGATGAGTATGTAAACAAAGTGGCATAGTTAAAGTGGCTAGTGACACATGTATTACATAAGGATACAGTCGATGATATAGAGTACAGTATATACGTATGCATATGAGATGAATAATGTAGGGTAAGTAACATTATATAAGGTAGCATTGTTTAAAGTGGCTAGTGATGTATTTACATCATTTCCCATCAATTCCCATTATTAAAGTGGCTGGAGTTGAGTCCCTCTGTCAGCAGGCAAAACAGAGCTCAGTAGTAGCCAGATTAGCGTAATATAACAGGATAATGAGCAATGTATTAGCTTATGCTTTATTCTCCCACTCACTCACTCACTCACTCACTCACTCACTCACTCACTCACTCACCACACACATATATACATACACACTCTGCTGACAAACAGATACAGTAGGCGTTGCCATCTGGTACCAAGCAACTGTTGGCATGGAACCTAAAATGACTTCACTTGTGACTTTCTCACTCACTCCTGCGATAGGTTTGTGTTCCCCTTGTTATTCTACACATCAATCAGGAGGCATTCATTTACAATTGACAGAATATAGTGGTCATCAACCGGAAAGAGAAACAGCTGGCTTATTCTTTTCATGATTCATTTGTTGAGACACATGGGCATCGAAACTGGTTCGAATTATAGCCAGCAACTGCCTGGAAAGGAAGGGTACGATTTTCGGGAAAGCTGAGGTTCTGGATAGGGAAGCTATCCTGACCTGTCAATGGAATTAAGCAGTTATAATGGAGTGCAGTGGAGAAAATAGGTCTTTGATGTTGGTTCCATCTGATCTGGATAGTGTACGACTGTTTAATGTTAAATAGCATTTCCATTTACTGATGTCTGTGGGCGCTCTTAGGGTTGGCCTGAGTTAGTAATGCCAAAATTAAGTAGAGGGAAGGGAAAAAGCTGCATTGCTCATTTTGTCAGACTGAAGCGAACAGTGTTCTGATAATACTGTACAGTGTAAATCCCAATGAAAGATTTAACCTTCATACAGTAATAATAAGCCTTTTGTGTGTTTGTCAGCCATCTCAGGTGTGAAATTACACCAAAGATGGTGGATAATTGAAGATAATTCATCCAGGCTGTTTACCATTTAATTTTTTTTACATTTCCTGTCTACTTAAGGGGGTGGCTCTCCCATAGACACCAATGTGATAGCAGCTGGGTCTGGTCTACTTAGTTCATTGACTTCGATTGAAACAAAACAAATTAGGGAGTGGGATGTCTCACTTCCTCTTCCGTCTCCGATTGCACCTCTTCACCTATGATATGCCAACATTAGCTACACCATGGTGTCATGTCATTGTGGTTAGGCTTGGCTTACTCCGTTGCCCAAAAATATATATACTGTTTTGTCTTAGAACAGTCTTGTAGTAAAGTGATATGGTTATGTCTTTTATTGTGACATTATGTTATCTCCAGTTAAATTCCTAGACTTTCTATGAAACAATATAACCATAACCCCAGATGAGGAGACCTACATACAAAAAAAGCCTGCAGACTCCCCTTCATGGAGCACCTGCCAGCACGACATTTTACATTTCTGTCATTTAGCAGATGCTCTTATCCAGAGTAACTTAGCAAGTGCATACATTTTCATACTGGTGCCCAATGGGAATTGAACCCACAACCCTGGCATTGCAAGTGCCATGCTCTACCAACTGACCCATACGGAACTAAACTAGCCACACTAGCCTCCAAGCCCTCTGCGGTACCTCCTGATAACTTTCCTCATAGACACCCTATTGGCCTAACTTGTCTATTATACAGGTCAGGGTTGCTAACTAGGACAATATTGTGGCGAGTACATAGAGAATGATAGAATGATAGCCTCTTGTGGCCAAAAGACTGTTTTAGCATGGGCAGCGCCCTTGAGGACTTCCAACCATGCTTCCTCCATTTTAAAGTAGTCAACTGGGTGGGGATTCCTATGGGTTGTAGCCATATGGTTCTGCCCATGCTGTCACAGATGCTATAATGGTAGAGATATAAGATGAGTCCTCTATCTACCAAAAGTTTAGTTTACGATGCTCACACAAGGTTTTGGGACTTTCTGGTTTTATCCGTGTGGTGATTTGTTGTTGTTGAATGGAGCGATGTGTTCTCCAGTGAGTCTGTAGCAAACTAAGACTGGATTAAGCTGTCATTCAGTCCCACTGGAAGACAGCTGAGGAGATGATTGACAAATCAAAGTGATTGTCTGGAAATCTCATTAGGCTCATTGTGTGTTGTGGATACATGGACGTTTTTAATTACGAGTCTGTTTTTAGCTGCAATGGTTGCCCACAGGCATGGACTAGCTTTGGCGTCCGTCCAATATCTGTAATTAGAGCTAATGATAAAGGGTGTGTGTTTTGCCATTGAAATTAGTCAACGTGATGTTTGCTTTCACAGCAACGGATGTTGTCCTTGCCTTAAAAACCCATGTCATTGCATACTATGAAAATACTTTGGGTTTTATCTCCTGTTGATGTAAAGATAGTCTGGTTTCTCTGGGAACACTAATTGAAAAGGCTAATTAATAGTGTCCTCCTAAGCTCACAGAATGAGGCCCATATGTGTGGAGTGAGGCTGTCGTTGCTGATATAAATAACACGCTCCGAAAGAATGGCCAGACCATCCATAGCACAATCTAATCAAATCAAATTTGATTGGTCGCATATACAGTTGAAGTTGGAAGTTTACATACACCTTAGCCAAATACATTTAAACTCAGTTTTTCACAATTCCTGACATTTAATCCTAGTAAAAAGGCCCTGTCTTGGGTCAGTTTATTTTAAAAACGTGAAACGTCAGAATAGTAGTAGAGAGAATGATTTATTTCAGCCTTTATTTATTTCATCACATTCCCAGTGGGTCTGAAGTTTACATACACTCAATTAGTATTTGGTAGCATTGCCTTTAAATTGTTTAACTTGGGTCACACATTTCGGGTAGCCTTCCTCAAGCTTCCCACAATAAGTTGGGTGAATTTTGGCCAATTCCTCCTGACAGAGCTGGTGTAACTGAGTCAGGTTTGTAGGCCTATTTGCTCCCACACGCTTTTTCAGTTCTGCCCACAAATTTTCTATAGGATTGACGTCAGGGCTTTGTGATGGCCACTCCAATACATTGACTTTGTTGTCCTTAAGCCATTTTGCCACAACTTTGGAAGTATGCTTGGGGTCATTGTCTATTTGGAAGACACATTTGCAACCAAGCTTTAAAACTCCTTGACTGATGTCTTGAGATGTTGCTTCAATATTTCCGCATAAATTTCCTTCCTCATGATGCCATCTATATTGTGAAGTGCACCAGTCCTTCTTGCAGCAAAGCACCCCACAACATAATGCTGACACCCCCATGATTCACGGGTGGGATGGTGTTCTTCGGCTTGCAAGCCTACCCCTTATTCCTCCAAACATATCGATGGTCATTATGGCCAAACAGTTCTATTTTTGTTTCATCAGACCAGAGGACATTTCTCCCAAAAGTTCGATCTTTATCCCCCATGTGCAATTGCAAACTGTAGTCTGTTTTTTTTTTTTGCGGTTTGTAGCAGTGGCTTCTTCCTTGCTGAGCGGCCGTTCAGGTTATGTCGATATAGGACTCGTTTTACTGTGGATATAGATACTTTTGTACCTGTTTCCTCCAGCATCTTCACAAGGTTTTTTGCTGTTGTTCTGGGATTTTTTTGCACTTTTCGCACCAAAGTATGTTCATCTCTAGAAGACAAAACGCGTCTCCTTCCTGAGCGGTATGACAGCTGCGTGGTCCCATGGTGTTTATACATGCGTACTATTGTTTGTACAGATGAACGTGGTACCTTCATGCGTTTGGAAATTGCTCCCAATGATGAACCAGACTTATGGAGGTCCACAATTCATTTTCTGAGGTCTTGGCTGATTTCTTTTGATTTTCACATGATGTCAAGCAAAGAGGCACTGAGTTTGAAGGTAGGCCTTGAAATACATCCACAGGTACACCTTCAATTGACTCAAATGCTTCTAAGTCATGACATAATTTTCTGAAATTTTCCAAGCTGTTTAAAGGCAAAGTCAACTTAGTGTATGTAAACTTCTGACCCACTGGAATTGTGATACAGTGAATTATAAGTGAAATAATCTGTCTGTAAACAATTGTTGGAAAAATTAGATGTCCTAACCGACTTGCCAAAACTATAGTTTGTTAACAAGAAATTTGTGGAGTGGTTGAAAATCAAGTTTTAATGACTCCAACCTAAGTGTATGTAAACTTCCAACTTCAACTGTACATATTTTGCAGATATTATCGCGGGTGTAGTGAAAAGCTTATGTTCCTAGCTCGAACAGCGCAGTAATACTTAACAAAACAAAACTATACACTCAAACCCCCAAAATAAAAAAAGGAGTTAATTAAGAAATATATAAATATTTAAACATGCAATATCAGAGTCTGCAGTATAAATATACACTGAACAAAAATATAAAATCAACATGCAACAATTTCAAAGATTAGAGTAGAGTTGAGTTACATTTCATATAAGAAAATCAGTCAATAGAAATAAATTCATTAGGCGCTAATCTATGGACTTCATATGACTGGGAATCAGTGGCGGTAGGTGCTGTTTAAGATGAGGGATATATATGTTTTTTCATGAACATGGCCTTATTTCTATTACAGCATATTTGATGACTGTCATTCATATTCCATTCACCCAGCTCAATGTAGCATATCGATAGGTTTAGGCTACTACATGATACTCCAATTTTCCCTGTACCCATCATGAGGTTGCTACAACCTAGGTAATGAATTAAAGTTTACAATGTAGGTGCACAGGTGAAGACAATTTTGAGTAATCAAGGTGACAGACAGTCATACTTGCAATACCGCATTGCACTCTCTTGCCTGCATCTAGCTGATCTAGGGTGTAATTACTAGTCCAACAGTTGCAAACGAGAGTTTCTATGGGACAAATTCAGTTATGTTTATCCCCATTTCGTTCCGTTTGCTTCCGTTTAAAAAATGTTTTAACAGAATCAGCGCAATGAATACACCACTGATCACATGCGAACACAATTCACTTTCATAGCAGCCACATACAAACAGCTCATTGAATATATAATTATTTCTTGCATCTATCTACATGCTCTCCTACTCTCACCCTTTCCCTTCGCTTGTGGACTTCAGTGCCCAACACATCAGCTGACTGTGACTAGGTGAAAAAACCTTTCTAAGCCAAACCTTCATTCATATCATAGCCACTAACCGCTACACACAGCCTACATCGTTGTCAAGTCAGAGTCAATATAGCTACAATAACTAATGCATTATTAAACCTGCTATAATCATGCAGTACAGTGTACAGTCAGTCAGCAGCAAGCAGTTTAGCAGTTTCACCGACGGGCCCCGTGGCAATAAATTCATAAAACCAAAAGCTTACCTTGACTTAGAAGAGTTCCAGTGTTGGATAGCCCAAGCCAGCTAGCTAACATAGCATCCCTCTCTGTTTGAGCCGGGTGTTTGAGTAGGCTAAACTACAGTGCCTTGCGAAAGTATTCGGCCCCCTTGAACTTTGCGACCTTTTGCCACATTTCAGGCTTCAAACATAAAGATATAAAACTGTATTTTTTTGTGAAGAATCAACAACAAGTGGGACACAATCATGAAGTGGAACGACATTTATTGGATATTTCAAACTTTTTTAACAAATCAAAAACTGAAAAATTGGGCGTGCAAAATTATTCAGCCCCTTTACTTTCAGTGCAGCAAACTCTCTCCAGAAGTTCAGTTAGGATCTCTGAATGATCCAATGTTGACCTAAACGACTAATGATGATAAATACAATCCACCTGTGTGTAATCAAGTCTCCGTATAAATGCACCTGCACTGTGATAGTCTCAGAGGTCCGTTAAAAGCGCAGAGAGAATCATGAAGAACAAGGAACACACCAGGCAGGTCCGAGATACTGTTGTGAAGAAGTTTAAAGCCGGATTTGGATACAAAAAGATTTCCCAAGCTTTAAACATCCCAAGGAGCCCAAGTACCTTGAATAAATACACAAGCACACAATGACTGGATTTGGGAGAAGGAGAAATGGGGAAGGCTTGGGCGAGTTGCTGTGGGGCGTGCAGTGCTGTTGACCGGGGTAGGGGTAGCCAGGTGGAAAGCATGGCCAGCCGTAGAAAAATACTTATTGAAATTGTCAATTATAGTGGATTTATCAGTGGTGACAGTGTTTCCTATCTTCAGTGCAGTGGGCAGCTGGGAGGAGGTGTTCCTATTCTCCATGGACTTTACAGTGTCCCACAACTTTGTGTTGCAGGAAGCAAATTTCTGCTTGAAAAAGCTAGCCTTGGCTTTTCTAACTGCCTGTGTATAATGGTTTCTAGCTTCCCTGAAAAGCTGCATATCACGGGGGCTGTTCGACGCTAATGCAGAAAGCCATAGGATGTTTTTGTGTTGGTTAAGGGCAGTCAGGTCTGGGGAGAACCAAGGGCTATATCTGTTCCTGGTTCTACATTTCTTGAATGGGGCATGCTTATTTAAGATGGTTATGAAGGCATTTAAAAAAAATAACCAGGCATCCTCTACTGACGGGATGAGATCAATATCCTTCCAGGATACCCCGGCCAGGTCGATTAGAAAGGCCTGCTCGCTGAAGTGTTTCAGGGAGCGTTTGACAGTGATGAGTGGAGGTCGTTTGACCCCTGACCCATTACTGATGCAGGCAATGAGGCAGTGATCGCTGAGATCTTGTTTAAAGACAGCAGAGGTGTATTTAGAGCGCAAGTTGGTTAGGATGATATCTATGAGGGTGCCTATGTTTACGGCTTTGGGGTGGTACCTGGTAGGTTCATTGATAATTTGTGTGAGATTGAGGGCATCAAGCTTAGATTGTAGGATGGCTGGGGTGTTAAGCATGTTCCAGTTTAGGTCGCCTAACAGCACGAGCTCTGAAGATAGATGGGGGGGCAATCAGTTCACATATGGTGTCCAGAGCACAGCTGGGGGCAGAGTGTGGTCTATAGCAAGCAGCAACGGTGAGAGACTTGTTTTTAGAGAGGTGGATTTTTAAAAGTATAAGTTCAAATTGTTTGGGTACAGACCTGGATAGTAGGACAGAACTCTGCAGGCTATCTTTGCAGTAGATTGCAACACCGCCCCCTTTGGCAGTTCTATCTTGTCTGAAAATGTTGTAGTTTGGGATGAAAATTTCAGAATTTTTGGTGGTCTTCCTGAGCCAGGATTCAGACACAGCTAGAACATCCAGGTTGGCAGAGTGTGCTAAAGCAGTGAATAAAACAAACTTAGGGAGGAGGCTTCTAATGTCAACATGTATGAAACCAAGGCTATTACGGTTACAGAAGTCTTTCAAAAGAGATCGCCTGGGGAATAGGAGTGGAGCTAGGCACTGCAGGGCCTGGATTCACCTCTACATCGCCAGAGGAAAAGAGGAGGAGTAGGATAAGGGTACGGCTAAAAGCAATGGGAATTGGTCGTCGAGAACGCCTGAGCAACAGTACCGGAGGGATCCATGACAATTGTGTTGTGTGACAGAACTACACATTTAGAATGGCCCTTTATTGTCCCCAGTACAAGGTACACTTGCGTAATAATCATGCTGTTTAATCAGTTTATTGATATGCCACGCCTGCCAGGTGGATGGCAAAGGAGAAAATTGAAAATTGAGGATGGATTAACAACATTGTAGTTACTCCACAATACTAACCTAATTACAGGGTAGAAAGAAAGAAGACTGCACAGAATAAAAATATTTCAAAACATGCATCCTGTTTGCAAAAAGGCACTAAAGTAAAACTGACAAAGCTCTTAGAGATTTACACAGAAAGACACACCGCTGTAATTGCTGCCAAAGGTGATGCTAACATGTATTGACTCAGGGGTGTGAATACTTATGTAAATGAGATATTTCTGTATTTCATTTTCAATAAATTTGCTTAATGTTTTCACTTTGTTATTATGGGGTATTGTGTGTAGATGGGTGAAGAGGAAAATTAAATTAATCCATTTTGAGTTCAGGCTGTAACACAAAATGTGTAATAAGTCAAGGGGTACGGATACTTTCTGAAGGCACTGTACGTAGGGCAGCAGTCTCTAAGGTGCAGGGTTGAATACTGGGTGGTAGCCGGCTAGTAACAATGAATATGTTTACATGTACAGTAAAAATTCGATACTGATTATGGCAGTAGGCAGATTAAGCAATAGTCACGTAAACACCTTACTCTTCTTATCTTAAACGGTTCAAAATCAAAGTAAGCATATGCCAATTAAAACACCTGGTTTTCGGGGGAATCTTTCAAATGATTAGGACATGTAAACACCTTAAACGGCATTCCAGCGGTGTATTTGATCATGTGCTAGCACCAGCCGAGTGAGCCTCCCTCTTTAGGGTGAGTGAAGTGAGCGAGCTGACCACATCACCCTCTGGAGAGCCCTGTGATTGCAGACAGTGCAGTTGCCTTAGAAGGCGGTGATATAGCCCGACAGGATGCTCTCAATGGTGCACCAGTAAAAGTTTGTGAAGGACCTAGGGGCCAAGATTAATTTCTTCTGCCTCCTGAGGTTGAAGAGGTGCCTTTGTGCCTTCTTCACCACTCTGTCTGTGTAGATGGACCATTTCAGTTTGTCAGTGATGTGCACGCAGAGGAACTTGCAGCTTTTCATCCTTTCCCTGTCGATGTGGATGGGGGCGTACTCCCTCTGCTGTCTCCTGAAGTCCACGATCAGCTCCATCTGTAATTTTCATGGCACCACTTCGCCAGGGCCCTCACCTCCTCCCTGTAGGCTGTCTCAGTGTTGTTGGTAATCAGGCCGACCACTGCTGTGTTGTCTGATAACTTGATGATTGAGTTGGAGAAGTGAGTGGCCACACAGTAATGGGTGAACAGGATCAATGTAACAGAGATGTTGTTGCCTACCTTCACCGCCTAGGGTCATTCAGGAAGTCCAGGACCCAGTTGCACAGGGCAGGGTTCAGGAACAATGGTGGACATCTTGAAGCAAGTGAGGACACAGACTGGGATAGGAATAAATTGAATATGTCCGTAAACACTCCAGCCAACTGGTCTGCACATGCTCTGAGGACGCGACAAGGGATGCGTCTGGGCCGGCAGCCTTGTGAGGGTTATCACGCTTAAATGTCTTACTCGCTTACTTGCTGCTGGTAATTCCCTGATCCACCTCTACGCAGACGACACCATTCTGTATACTTCTGGCCCTTCTTTGGACACTGTGTTAACTAACCTCCAGACAAGCTTCAATGCCATACAACTCTCCTTCCGTGGCCTCCAACTGCTCTTAAATGCAAGTAAAACTAAATGCATGCTCTTCAACCGATCGCTGCCCGCACCTGCCCACCCATCCAGCATCACTACTCTGGTTGGTTCTGACTTAGAATAGTATGCCTGTAAAGCATCTCCAATCCAAAATTGAATCTAGAATCGGCTTCCTATTTTGCAACAAAGCATCCTTCACTCATGCTGCCAAACAAACCCTCGTAAAACTGACCATCTTACTGATCCTCGACTTCGGCGATGTCATTCACAAAATAGCCTCCAACACTCTACTCAACAAATTGGATGCAGTCTATCACAGTGCCATCCATTTTGTCACCAAAGTCCCATGTACGACCCACCACTGCGACCTGTACACTCTCGTTGACTGGCCCTCAGTTCATACTTGTCGCCAAACCCACTGGCTCCAGGTCATCTACAAGTCTCTGCTAGGTAAAGCCCTTCCTTATCTTAGCTCACTGGTCACCATAGCAGCACCCACCTATAGCACCCGTACCTGCTCCAGCAGGTATATCTCAGTGGTCACCCCCAAAGCCAATTCTTCCTTTGGCCACCTTTCTTTCCAGTCTGGAACAAACTGAATACATCTCTGAAGCTGGAACACTCATATCCCCCTCACTAGCTTTAAGAACCAGCTGTCAGAGCAGCTCACAGATCACTGCACCTGTACATAGCCTATCTGTAAATAGCCCATCCAACTTCCTCATCCCCATACTGTATTTATTTATTTTTGCTCCTTTGCACCTCAGTATCTCTACTTGTACATTAATCTTCTGCACATCCACCATTCCAGTGTTTAATTGCTATATTGCAATTACTTCGCCACCATGGCCTATTATTGCCTTACCTCCATTATCCTACCTCATTTGCACATACTGCATATAGACTTTTTCTACTGTATTATTGACTGTATGTTTGTTTATTCCATCTGTAACTCTGTGTTGTCGTATGTGTCGAACTGTTTTGCTTTATCTTGGCCAGGTCGAACTTGTTCTCAACTAGCCTACCTGGTTAAATAAAAGGTGAAATATATATAGATATTTTTAAACACTCACACCGGCTGAGGAGAACGAGAGCTCACAGTCCTCGTGAGCGGCGGTGGCCCGCATCGTCGGCACTGTGCTTTCCCTGAAGTAGGCAAAGAAGGTTATCTTGTCCGGGAGCAAATCAGCCCATGGCTGAATCTAGTTGCCTACCCCTGCCATATAGTCATGGAAACACTTGCACACATACATTCACAGAAACACACGTGGATGTGCACACACACACACAGAGCTGCAGTCAGCCAACGACCACTTTTTACAAGGGCTACACTGCCTGAGTTAAGTTGCCTGTCAGCTAAAGCACCAATGACACACATACTAATTGCTTATCCTACAGGAATCAGGAATGACTGTGCACCCCAGAATAGACACATACACTTCCTAAACCAAACCTGATTTCCTGCTGTGATTGACGGGCGTGTTCATCACTGGTGCTCCTGTCACACTGCCTCCATGCTGGCTGGGGGTGTTGGGGAGAGGCTAACACTTTATTTGGATAGTTCACCTGTAGATGCTTTACAGATTACTGTATATACAGACTATCAGTAACATTTCAGCTGACAATCTACTAACCCTAACCCTAACCCTAGCTCTAACCCTAACCTTAACCCCTTATCCTAACCCTTATACTAAACCTAACCCTAACTGTAACCTTAGCAAGCAGTTGCTTATCAACAGATAGTTTGTTGATAGCCAAATAAAGTGTGAGCAGGGAGAGTCCAGGTAGCCCACTGTGCTCAGGTTAATAAGGGCTTCTATGCTTTTAGATTAGGATAAACGGTAAACCAGGGTTGGGTGACATTGCACACAACCAAGCCACTATGTTTCCCCCTTGCTGGATACTGCAGAGCTGGTTGTGGTTTAAGTTCAGCTAAGGATGGAGGATGAGGTTACAGCCCTGCAGTGGGAAGAGGCAGGTGTTGGCTGGAGTCCTAACAGTGATCGGGTCTGGTTGTGGCAGTGCATGTGACATTGGGAGGGAGGATTCTGGGATTATGTTCTCTGACAGGCTGTTATTAAGGGTGAGGTGGTGGGGAGAATCTACAGATGCTGTTCTGGAATCTCTACTGACATTCCATCAACGGCGTCACATAGGTTCTGTCTTATCCAGTCAGAACTATGATGATCAACAATCACTGTAGGAGAGTTCCCACTGCGCACAGACCTCGATTCAACGTCTATTCAATGTAATTCAGTAGAAATTCCGTAGAAACAATGTTTATTCAGCCAGTGTGTGCCCAGTGGGTTATTTACAATGATGTCCTCCATAATGTCCTCCTTCGTAATGTAAAATCACTACTGGTGTAATTACTTATATTCAATCAGATGATTATGTTATATGGATCAGGCTATACATGTGCCACAGGGGAGAGAGAGAAGGTTAAAGTCAGTGCTTCCAGTGTAATTCTTCAGCACTCCCTCTCTCCCTATCCATATTTCATGACCCAGATGCATGCATGGAAATGGGATGCTGTAGTTGAACAAACCTGAGCATAAACCCACTGGCTCCTTTAATGCTACAGTTTACAGAGGAGCTGAGCTGAGTTGTATTAATAATACAGATATTTCCATAGGGACACACACACAGGAGGGGAGCAAGCCACACTCTTTGAAAAATGAGTTCCAAAAGGGTTCTTCAGCTGTCCCCATAGAATAATCGTTATTTTGGTTCCAGGCAGAACCCTTTTTTCTACCATGTAGAACTATTTTGGGTTCCATGTAAAACCTTCTGTGTAAAGGGTTCTTCATGGAACTCAACAGGGTTCTATCTGGAACTAAAAGGTGCTACATGGAATCAAAAAGTTTTTTTTAAAGGTTTCTCCTATGGGGACAACCAAAGAACCCTTTTAGTTTCTAGACAGCACCTGTGTGGTATTTGATCATTTTTATACAGTCTGACTGACTTATATTCGACAGTCACCCCTCAGAACCATTCTCTTGCTTAGTTGAAGGCTGAACTTTACCCGAGTGCGTTGGTATACTTTATAGTTTCTGGGGTGCAGTGAGGTTCAGTTCCTCTGAATCGGGATGCCGAGTTGCACCCCACAGGGCATTTTCCTTAAACGTACAGTACCAATCAAAAGTTTGGACACACCTGCTCATTCAGTGTTCATTAAGTAGTCACCAGGAATGCATTTCAATTAACAGGTGTGCCTTGTTAAAGTTAATTTGTGGAACTTCTTTCCTTCTTAATGCGTTTGAGCCAATCAGTTGTGCTGTGACAAGGTATGAGGGTAGACAGAAGATTGCCCTATTCGGTAAAAGACCAAGTCCATATTATGAACAGCTCAAATAAGCAACTAGAAATGACAGTCCATCATTACTTTAAGACATGAAGGTCAGTCAATCCAGAAAAGTTAAAGAACTTTGAAAGTTTCCTCAAGTTCAGTCGCAAAAACCATGAAGTGCTATGATGAAACAGGCTCTCATGTGGACCGCTAAGGGAAAGGAAGACCAAGAGTTACCTCTGCTGCAGAGGATAAGTTCATTAGAGTTAACACCCTCAGAAACTGCAACCCAAATAAATGCTTCACACAGTTCAAGTAAGACACACATCTCAACATCAACTGTTCAGAGACTGCGTGAATCGTGCATTCGTGGTTGAATTGCTGCAAAGAAATCACTACTAAAGGAAACCAATAAGAGAGCGCTCATTCTAAGAAAACAGAGCTACACCCACTGAAAATGTCAATAGTGTCAACAGTGCTATCTTATCGTAGGCGGCATCAATCCCAAAGATGCACAGATCAAATTCCTATTGTTTAGATGGTCGTACAGAGTATTTGCACCACACAATCAGGTGTCAGTCATTCCATGGAGATATGCGTATATGCTGGTTTTTGTTATTTACATTCAATTCGTGTCCAATTAAGATCTCAAGATAAGAGTTCCTAACTAATCAGTGACCTTGATTGATCAATAAAGTACAAGGGAGGCATGAAAATCTGTAGACACTCTGCCCTCCATGGAATGAGTTTGACACCTGTGATTTACACCATTCAAACGGCTGAGAAATATGACAAATTGGAAAAGTGACACTGCCTTTTCCCTGTCTGCCTGTACCATCCATGTAATCACTTCAACCAGGGATTAAGAAGGATCATAGAATACATTTGAGACTGACACTTTGATTGTATGTGTCAAAGTCTGGGTTGTTCCATTTGTCTCTAATACCCAACACTGAAACGTGTGAGGTTTAGTTTTTGATTGAAATTTCCATTCGGGATGTTTGGCCAGATAGGGTATTATAATTTGTATTCTAAATGTGAACATTGTCTTCATAGCAGTATGATTTCTATTCAGCATATTTGACCACTCTGAACAATCCCATCCCACCATAATGTAGAGATGTTAAAACAGCCCTTATACGAGTGAAATTAAAACACAATCATTTCTTACTCTCTATAACTGTGCAGCTGTATCTCACCACGGTGCGAGGGATGAAATTGATTTGTCACCGAGCTGCCTCAGTCACATCTGTTTGTTTTTTGTGCTCTATCGTCTCTGAACTCCATCTCATTAACAGGAGATTAAAGTGTATTAGATGGATAAGCCACTGTGCACATTTTATGCTTTTCTAATTGTTTGGCTAAGTGAAGTATCACAGGGTAATACTTTACTTGAAGGCATTCATGTAAGAATTTCATAACACCTTCATGAAACCAGTCATTTATGAGTGTTGTAGTATCAGTCAACATAATTAATGAGGAGTATTACAAATAAAAGTCCCCCCAAATAGATCTTCATCTATCCATTGTACAGTTGAAATGTCTATTTTTACTGCCACAGCACCCAACCCTCTGACACACTACTCAACAGGCTAGGAGCAGCATAATGATAGTGGTTACCACTGGGCACAAACTTGTTAAATCAACATTGTTTCAATGTCATTTCTAATTTAAAATATATATATATTTCACCTGTCACGCCCTGACCTTAGAGAGCCTTTTTATTCTCTATTTGGTTAGGTCAGGGTGTGACTAGGGTGGGCAATCTATGTTTTCCATTTCTTTGTTGGCCGGGTATGGTTCCCAATCAGGGGCAGCTGTCGATCGTTGTCTCTGATCATACTTAGGCAGTGATCATACTTAGGCAGCCTTTTCCCACCTGTAGTTTGTGGGATCTTGTTTTGGTCCTGTGCTGTACTGTGCTAAACTTTACATTTAGTTTGTATTTTTTTGTGTTTATTGAAATAAAGAAAGATGTACGCCTACCACCCTGCGCCTTGGTCCGATCCTTCCAACAACGCTGGTTACATCACCATTATTTAACCAGGTAGGCCAGTTGAGGACAAGTTCTCATTTACAACTGCGACCTGGACAAGATAAAGCAAAGCAGTGCGACACAAACAACACCACAGTTACACATGGAATAAACAAAGTAAAGTCAATAATACAATAGGAAAATAAATCTATATAGTGTATGTAAATGAGGTAAGATTAGGGAGGTAAGGCAATAAATAGGCTGTAGTGTCGAAGTAATTACAATTTAGCAATTAAACACGGGCGTGATAGATGTGCAGAAGATGAATGTGCAAGTAGAGATACTGGAGTGCAAAGGAGCAAAAAATAACTAAATAACAATATGGGGATGAGGTAGTTGGATGGGCTGTGTACAGATGCAGTTTTTTATTTTTTATTTATTTCACCTTTATTTAACCAGGTAGGCTAGTTGAGAACAAGTTCTCATTTACAACTGCGACCTGGCCAAGATAAAGCATAGCAGTGTGAACAGACAACAACACAGAGTTACACATGGAGTAAACAATAAACAAGTCAATAACACAGAAAAAAAAGAAAAAAGGGAAAAAAAGAGTCTATATACATTGTGTGCAAAAGGCATGAGGAGGTAGGTGAATAATTACAATTTAGCAGATTAACACTGGAGTGATAAATGATCAGATGGTCATGTGCAGGTAGAGATACTGGTGTGCAAAAGAGCAGAAAATTAAATAAATAAAAACAGTATGGGGATGAGGTAGGTAAATTGGGTGGGCTATTTACCGATGGACTATGTACAGCTGCAGCGATCGGTTAGCTGCTCAGATAGAAGATGTTTAAAGTTGGTGAGGGAGATAAAAGTCTCCAACTTCAACGATTTTTGCAATTCGTTCCAGTCACAGGCAGCAGAGAACTGGAAGGAAAGGCGGCCAAATGAGGTGTTGGCTCTAGGGATGATCAGTGAGATACACCTGCTGGAGCGCGTGCTACGGGTGGGTGTTGCCATCGTGACCAGTGAACTGAGATAAGGCAGAGCTTTACCTAGCATGGACTTGTAGATGACCTGGAGCCAGTGGGTCTGGCGACGAATATGTAGCGAGGGCCAGCCAACTAGAGCATACAGGTCGCAGTGGTGGGTGGTATAAGGTGCTTTAGTAACAAAACGGAGGGCACTGTGATAAACTGCATCCAGTTTGCTTAGTATGGTAATGGAAGCTATTTTGTAGATGACATCGCCGAAGTCGAGGATCGGTAGGATAGTCAGTTTTACTAGGGTAAGTTTGGCGGCGTGAGTGAAGGAGGCTTTGTTGTGAAATAGAAAGCCGATTCTAGATTTGATTTTGGATTGGAGATGTTTGATATGAGTCTGGAAGGAGAGATTACAGTCTAACCAGACACCTAGGTATTTGTAATTGTCCACTTATTCTAAGTCAGAACTGTCCAGAGTAGTGATGCTGGACGGGTAGGCAGGTGCGGGCAGCAATCAGTTGAAGAGCATGCATTTAGTTTTACTTGCATTTAAGAGCAGTTGGAGGCCACAGAAGGAGAGATGTATGGCATTGAAGCTTGTCTGGAGGTTAGTTAACACAGTGTCCAAAGAAGGGCCAGAAGTATACAGAATGGTGTCGTCTGCGTAGAGGTGGATCAGAGAATCACCAGCAGCAAGAGCGACATCATTGATGTTTACAGAGAAAAGAGTTGGCCCTGTAGCACCCCCATAGAGACTGCCAGAGATCCGGACAACAGGCTCTCCGATTTGACACACATAATTCTATCTGAGAAGTAGTTGGTGAACCAGGCGAGGCAGTCGTTTGAGTTGAGTCTGCCGATAAGAATGTGGTGATTGACAGAGTCGAAAGCCTTGGCCAGTTTGATGAATACGGCTGCACAGTATTGTTTTTTATCGATGGTGGTTATGATATTGTTTAGGACCTTGAGCATGGCTGAGGTGCACCCATGACCAGCTCGGAAACCAGATTGCATAGCGGAGAAGGTACGGTGGGAATCGAAATGGTTGGTGATCTGTTTGTTAACTTGGCTTTCGAAGACCTTAGAAAGGCAGGGTAGAATAGATATTGGTCTATAACAGTTTGGGTCTGGAGTGTCTCCCCCTTTGAAGAGGGGGCAGTTTTCCAATCTTTGGGGATCTCAGATGATATGAAGGAGAGGTTGAACAGGCTAGTAATAGGGGTTGCAACAATGACGGCGGATAATTTAACAAAGAGAGGGTCCAGGTTGTCTAGCCCAGCTGATTTGTAGGGGTCCAGATTTTGCAATACTTTCAGAACATCAGCTATCTGAATTTGGGTGAAGGAGAAATGGGGGAGGTTTGGGCAAGTTTCTGTGGGGGGTGCAGGGCTGTTGACCGGGGTAGGGGTAGCCAGGTGGAAAGCATGGCCAGCCTTAGAAAAATGCTTATGTATTGTGACATGGACTTTACGTGAAAACTACATTGGATTTTAAAAAGTAATCAAACTATTGTTTTGAGGGTAACATTTCAATCACAGGATTATGTCATTCTGGTAACCAGTCTTCAACACAGACAGAACTTGTATACAATATGTTGAATCTGTACCTTTGAAACAGTATCAGATTGTTGGGCATCACCTCCTACTAGAAAGTTGCCCTATCTACAGCTATCCCTTCAGACTAGTCTCCCATCCAGGGTTTTTGCCCTGCCTAGCTTTAATATTTGTCTGTTACTCATTGTTTGGTTGTCAACGCAGCCAAATATCAACTTTTGAAGAAGATGTATGTTCTGCTTGGATATCTCTCGCTGGGCTACTTAGTCTGGCTTTAGTTACAGTTTTCACATCTCAAATTCAACCAAAAAGTTTTTTTTAAAGACTAAATCAAATCAAACTTTAAATGCACTTTAAATTCAGTGTGATTTGATATAATCCTATTCTTTAATTTAGATTTTTAAACAATAGCTGTTGATAATGTATGATTGATAAATAAATACATACATTTAATTTACTACATTAATTTAATTAACTTACCTTTAGGAATTACTTCGATAGCAACAGTGAATCTATTAAGTGGAGATTTCTCTCCAAGTGGTGCAGCGGTCTATGGCACTGCAGCTCAGTGCAAGAGGTGCCACTGCAGTCCCTGGTTCAAATTTGGCTGTGATTGGGAGTCCCATAGGGCTGTGCACAATTGGCCCAGCATTGTCTGGGTTTGGCCGGGGTAGGCTGTCATTGTAAATAAGAAATTGTTCGTAACTGACTTGCCTAGTTAAATGAAGGTTACATAGCACATTGGTAATAGTCAGACACATTTTGAGGTTACTGAAACAGTACATGTATTTTCCATTGGAATTTAGTTGTGCTTTTAGATGGTTCAAAGCATAGTGATAACACATTGGGAATTCAACACACTTTTGGCTGTCTTTCTGAATGGGTGAAAATAGGTTGGAATCTCATTGATCAACGTATCTACCAAATATTAGCCAAATCAAAACAAAGTTCATTGGTCGCATGCACAGTTTAGCAGCTAAATGCTGGTGCAGCTAAATGCTTACATTACTAGCTTCTAACAGTGAAGTAAAATGTCAAACAAGTACTGTAAATAATGTAGAAAAAATAAATCAAGAACATCGGGACGAATCCAATCAACCACCCAAATAGCACTGTAACAGTAATCAAAACAGTAATCAAAATGTGATCTATACATACACCGGGAGAATTTAGACAAGATATACTAAGAATGATATGCACAGCAGTATACAGTATATATTAATGTGAACTATGCCATGAATCCAGTATATAAATAAATATGTGGTGTGTATAAACAGTGTAACTAAAACAAAGTACAGTAGTAGAAATATTAGAATGTCGGGAATACAGTATTTCAACCTGGACTAGTATATGTAAATCTGGGACTCTCCAATTAGTGTGATATGTTACGTTTCATGTGAATGCTCATCATCCATTTTCTATATTATGTTATTTGTATGATATGTTATGAATTGCAATTTGTACAATATGTTACAATTTTGCTAAACATATGATACAATATGTTAAGAATTACTATTTGTTGTGGCTAATGTTAGGGGTTAAGGTGAGAAATTAGGTTAAAGGGTTCATGTTAGGGTTAAGGTTAGGGGAAGGGTTAGTTAACATGCTAAGTAGTTGCAAAGTAGCTAAAAAGTAGTAAGTAGTTGCAAAGTTGCCAAAATGCTAAAGTTGTCTATGATGGGATTTAAACACACAACCTTTGGGTTGCTAGACACTCACATTATATGCTCACCCATCCACCCCAACCAAACATCCTACTTCCTTTTTTGTCTTAAGTAACGTTCTGTCTTATGTAAACATACCAAACATAACATATACTACACTAAACAAGAATATAAATGCAACATGTAAAGTGTTGGTCCCATGTTTCATGAGCTGAAAAAATAATAATAATAATTATCTAAAATGTTGTGCACAAATTTCTTTACATCCCTGTTAGTAAGCATTTCTCCTTTGCCAAGATAATCCATCCACTTGACAGGTGTGGCATGCTAAGAAGCTGATTAAACAGTATGATCATTACACAGGTGCACCTTGTGCTGGGGACAATAGAAGGCAACTCTAAAATGTGCAGTTTTGAGGGTTGTGCAAACTGTGTTTGGACAAACTGCCAGAAACCGTCTCAGGAAAGCTCATCTGTGTGTTCGTCATCCTCACCAGGGTCTCGACCTGAATGCAGTTCGGTGTCGTAACCGACTTCAGTGTGCAAACGCTCACCTTCAATGCTCTACACAGATTAATCCCGATTTCAACAACTGTATCGGGCAGATGTGGGTAGGCGGTTTGCTGATCAACATTGTGAATAGAGTGCCACATGATGGCAGTGGGGTTATGGTATGGGCAGGCATAAGCTATGGACAACGAACACAATTTCATTTTATCGATGGCAATTTGAATACATTGAGGTACTTGGCGAGATCCTGAGGCTCATTGTCGTGTCATTCACCCGCTATCACCTCATGTTTCAGCATGATAATGCACGGCCCCATGTCACAAGGATCTGTACACAATTCCTGGACGCTGAAAATGTTCCAATTCTTCCATGGCCTGCATACTCACCAGACATGTCACCCATTGAGCATGTTTGGGATGCTCTGGATTGACGTGTACGACAGTTTATTCCAGTTCCCCAGTGTTGTGGGTTTGTGTATTAAGTATGTGTGTATTTCAGGAAATGGCTTCCTGGATTCCCTCAAGCAGCTGATTGGTCGGCCCCATTGCAGATTGGAGCTCTGATCCCGCCCACTCGTTAGGGGATACAGCTGTCGGCAATTACCGTCTTCTGCGGCAGCTTGAAAAGCCAGTGTTCCTTTGTTAGGAGAGAAAGCTTCTAGGATGTCCTGTGTTGTTTGTTGCTCAGAGACAGTTTTGTTGAAAGTATTTTGTAGCTGCTACTTCTGAGGTATGTGTGTGCCAATAGGGCTGTGTTTTTGATTATTGAAATTGTTCACTTTAAGTTTGTATTATTCTGTTTAATTTGTTCCCAGGGGGGGAAGGTACCTTGGGTGTACTTAGGCAAGAGGCCTGCGGGCATACATATACCCACCCGTATGTACTGTCTATGCACTGCTTCTGTCATCCTTACCCGCACCTACAATCACATACCTCTTTCACTCCACGGGGAGTTGAATGTAGCAGGGTGTTGCGTTCCCTCCAAGAGGCGCGTGTAACATCCATCAACATTGTCCTACTCCTCTTCAATGGCTGTGCAACAGGCCACCATCAACAGCCTGATCAACTCTGCGAAGGAGATGTCTCACACTGCATGAGGTAAACCGGTGGTCACACCAGGCACTGACTGGTTTTCTGATCCACGCCCCTACTTTTTTGAAGGTATCTGTGACCAACTGTAGACGATAGCCGAGTAAACAATGTGTGACTGAGGTCCTCAGTGATCTTCTTGGCCTTTCTTTGATACAGAGTGCTGTAAATGTCCTGGAGGGTGGGCAGCGTGTCATGATGCTTGGGCTGACCATACCACCCTCTGGAGAGGCATGTGGTTGAGGGTAGTGCAGTCGCTACTGTCTGTTGAAATAATGTGGTATGACTGCATTAAGTTTTGTTTTTTTGAAGTAGTGGCATCATCAAGAAGGATGGTTGCACTTTCCATTGGTATAAACCCTCCTAAAAAACCAAACCACACAGTGAAACTCAAATCACATGTTCATCAGAGCTTGACCGGGTTTCAGACATTGCCTATGTTTAAAATAACTCACTCGGGAGTCATGTAACATTTAAAGTGATTTAAAACTGACCAAGCAAGCCTTCATGTTCTTTTCAAGGTTAAAAGCATCATCACAAATCAGAATGCCATCAGTATTGTTCATGCATAGCTTTGACCACTAATTTCAAAGTTATTCTGACTCCAGTTTAGCAGAAAGTCTAATTGAAGTCTTAATGACATGCTTGATTGTAATTTGGCCTATACCAGTGTGTAATTATCACCTTGTCATTAGAAAGAAAATCTCCAGGTCGAGGTGTTGCTATGCAGGGATGAAAATCCTAGAAAACTGAACATTTCTACTCAGACACCTTTAGAGGTAATGGCTGCATGAATGCTTAAATCTTCATTCATTTTGTGTGGCCCATTGATTTCTGTTACATTCTCACATGTCGGCAGAACATTACAATTTGAGACTGGTTGAAAAATGGAGACCAATGTTTTGCCATTTGCCAAGTGCTCATCAGGGCGATTGTATTTTTTGTGTGACGTGATTAATTCTCATGTTGCAGAGCACTAACTGGTGGGGTTCAGAGTAAGAATGTGGTGAGGATGAAGACAGGCATCTATAGCAGACCTTGGTTCAAATACTACTTTAACCAGTTGCATCTCTAGGGGCGCTATTTCATTTTTGGATAAAAAACGTTCCCGTTTTAAGCGCGATATTTTGTCACGAAAAGTGACAAATATTCTTGACAGTTTTGGAAAGAAACCACTCTGAAGTTTCAGAATCTGCAAAGATTTTGTCTGTAAGTGCCCCAGAACTCATTCTACAGGCGAAACCAAGATGATGCGTTAAACAGGAACTGAGCAGAATTTCTGAAGCTCTGTTTTCTAATGTCTCCTTATATGGCTGTGAATGCGACAGGAATAAGCTTAGACCTTCTGCCGTTTCCCCAAGATGTCGGCAGCATTGTGACGTATTTGTAGGCATATCATTGGAAGATTGACCATAAGAGACTACATTTTCCAAGTGTCCGCCTGGTGTCCTGCGTCGAAACTGGTGCGTAAAGCCATGTGCAAGTATTTTTCCATTTGATTGAGAGGGGAAACCATGCTTCCACGAACGATATATCATCGAAGAGATATGTGAAAAACACCTTGAGGATTGATTCTAAACAACGTTTGCCATGTTTTCAGTCGCTATTATGGAGTTAATTTGGAAAAAAGTTCGCGTTTTGAGGACTGAATTTTCGGGTTTTTTTGGTAGCCAAATGTGATGTACAAAACGGAGCTATTTCTAATACACAAAGAATCTTTTTGGAAAAACTGAGCATCTGCTATCTAACTGAGTCTCCTCATTGAAAACATCTGAAGTTCTTCAAAGGTAAATTATTTTATTTGAATGCTTTTCTGTTTTTTTGTGTAAATGTTGCCAGCTGAATGCTAATGCTAAATGCTACGCTAAATGCTACGTTAGCCATCAATACTGTTACACAAATGCTTGTTTTGCAATGGTTGAGAAGCATATTTTGAAAATCTGAGATGACAGTGTTGTTAATAAAAGGCTAAGCTTGAGAGCTAGCATATTTATTTCATTTCATTTGCGATTTTCATGAATAGTTAACGTTGCGTTATGGTAATGAGCTTGAGTCTGTATTCACGATCCCGGATCCGGGATGGGGAGATCAGAAAGGTTAAATTATTTCAAATACTATACATTTTCTAATTGAGCTTGCTTGTCTATTGCAAATAGTATTTGAACCCAGGTCTGAGCCATACACAGGAGACTGTCATGCCCTGATCTGTTTCACTTGACCTTGTGTCGCTATCCCCTCCAGGCATCGCTTATTTTCCACGGTGTATTTATCCCTGTGTTTCCTGTCTCTCTGTGCCAGTTCGTCTTGTTTGTCCAAGTCAACCAGTGTGGTTTTCCCCCATGCTCTTGCTTTTTCCTATTCTCTTTTGCTAGTCCTCCCGGTTTTGACCCTTGCCTGTTTCTGGACTTGAGCCTGCCTGCCACACTGTACCTCCTACTGTACCTCCTGGACTCTGAACTGGTTTTGACATTTTTGCCTGTCCACGACCGTTCTCTTGCCTACCCTTTTGGAATATATCAAAAGACTCAAACCATCTGCCTCCCGTGTCTGCATCTGGGTCTGGCCTTGTGCCCTTACAGAGACTTTACATTCGGATGCTCTCAGTATATAAACCCTGAAGGATTGTCCAGTTTGACGAGTTGAATGATACAACAAGTTGAGTAGGAAGGTTACTTGGTAATGTCCTGTGAACTAGGCAGTAAACATGAGGGGTTTGAGGTTCTGTCTAAGACCTATTCCAGGTATGGAAAGTAAAACAGTCTCTGTACAAAAAGTCTGGCTTGTCTGCGTAACTTCACTCTGTAATTTACTGTTACAGTGAATACACTGAAATATAGATGGGTCTAGGATGGCAAACTTAATTCCTTTCAATAATATAAGTACCTTCATCAAAGCACTAGAGCTTGCATCTAAATGTTTCAGAAAGAAATGCCTTTGAAAGGAATTACACTAAGTTTCAAGCTTAATGTGTGCTTCAACATTCTGTTCCCCGTTCTTTCCTGTGATCGCCTATTCAAGGCATTACCTCGCAAAAATATAATGAATTGAATGAAGCAGACATGGTCAGAATACAGTACAGCTATGCCAGTAATACTGTGTTTCTCTCAGACAGCACCATCACCCTACCAACCTTTGATTGTGATTCAGTGACTTTCTGATCAAGGGCCATTAGGGTCACAATTCAGAAGGTTACAGACCAACAATCAGCTGCAGTGGCTGAAGCAGCATGAAGGCCACCTGGCCTCCAATGGCTAAAAATAAACCCTTCTGATGGATAACACTTCCCCTCCTTTTGACATTTTAGGGCTTCCTGGTCCCACTTGGAAAAGTGATGTGCTTTGCTCGCTACTTAGAGGGTAATATGACGACAATGTTGGGCATTAGCTGTGAGTACAGAGCAGCCCCTCAGCGTCAGTGTACAGCTTTTTACTTGCACACTTTTTAAACAAGTTTTCTACTGTAGCTTCATCAAAGGCAGGTCAATGTCACTAAACTTTTTGAGGATGAAGTCTGTCTGTGCTCGGCAACTTTCTGTAGATTTATTGAGAACAGTTTGTGTGTACCTGTAGCCAATATTCTCCTCCAGGGTTAGAATAGGGGTCATTAAGCGACCATTGTTATTCAAAGCAACTTCCAAAACTTTCAACTTCAATATATAGGTGATGACTTTTGAAGTCTTCTCACAGTGACGCACATAGTATATTTAGTAGGCGTTAACCCTAAGGGCTCAGGGCTGGGTTTCTACTAAGCTAACACATGGAATTGTTTTAAGATGGTCATACCAAGGATCATTTAGCGATTTAGAATTTTAGCACCCCTGTAGATATAAAAGGTTTTTTTACGCTGCATTTGGCCTTACTGCTATTAGCCCATAGAAACACATTGAATAACAGATTTGTGCAAGGAAAAACAGTAAAAAAACAATCAAAAGAAAGGATGTTTTGAAACGTCTGTCCTATATCTGAGAGATAAGAAAGCGCAGGAATATATTTTTGGGGGGAAGTGGAAATGCACTATTTCACTTCCATAAATGTTTTGGCCCAGTATAGGGTTACCTTCAGATGAGTCCCGTGACACTTGTTGGGGTCATAGAGCAAATCCTGAGAGTCTCATCTTTCTATAGAGGGGTCATACAGTATTAGTGTGTAGCCCAAACCATTGGGACACTACGGACAGTTGGCACATCGGTGGTACCTACTTCAGACGAGTCCTGTGGAGGTCGTAGCGCTGTCAAATCAAAGGCACTCCTTCGATATAGTTTTTGACAAATTTAAATGTGTCAGTTTGTTGCTTTCACGAGGTTGGAGTAATAGCATGTTAAACTACTTAAGACATTGGCTTGACTCTAGGTTGGGCCTTTAGATTCAGAGAAAATTAACAACTAAGGAAACATTTTTCACTTACTTGATTGACTTTTCAAACCCTGGCCTGGTCTGCTTCGCAAGTGTTCCTAGAAGTCTCGCAATGTTGCACATCTGTGTTTAGAAACTCTGGCACCATCGTGTTTGTGAGAGTCACATTTTTCCATAGAGGTCTCATAAAGGTTTTCGACGGGCCACACCCCTCTTTTCATGGTTGTGGCTACAAAGCTGACACTTCCACAATTTTTTGCATACACATTTCAACAACATGATGGTTATCGTGGTTCCAAATATTGAATAGGTAAAAAAAATCTCTGGGGTGAACCATTAGCCTAATTCAAAGTCAAGGGTACAAGACTGTGTACATACCTGAGTTTTGAAGCAAACAAAGTACTCATCCAATGCAAATGCAAATGACATGATTTGTAGGCGAACACGCTTGCGTATCATGTGACTTGTATCAGCTCGGGGACTGGACAATACAGACTGCAAGGCTCATGGTTAGTGTCGTTTTTGGGGCTCTTTGCACCAGAAGCTGACAGTAAAAACATGACTTCTCAATGCAGAGGTTGAAACATTCATAACTGATGGGCATTACATCAACATACGAATTGTCTTGCAACCTCTGGAGAAAATAGAACATCTGCGTTGCAGACTACTATCGCTAATATTTTATATTACAATGGGTGATTGCATTCAGAATTCACTTCCTAGAACCGCTTGTCGGTGCCTTATTAGTTGGTAACCCAAACCGTTAAGACGCTACAGAAATTTTTGTAAGAACAATTTTCGGGATGTCCCCTGGTCTGACAAACAGTGCTGTAGCTCTGTCACCTTCCACCACAGATGCGGAAGGCCGACATCGGCGGATGTGGTGGATTGAGACAGTTCGTGCAGTCTAGCTTAAACAGACAGATTTTGATGGGGATTTCCGGGGGGATGCGGACGTTGACTTTAACCCCTAACATCATGTACTGCAGTAGTAAACACGTCTTAGGCACATTCTTGTGGTTCTATTCTCCTATTTGGAAAATATATGACCTGTAAAACACTTGACATATCTTGTGTTGAATTGTTTATACAACACCCCCTTTCCGGCGCCGACAGAGATGGCCGCCTCGCTTCATGTTCCTAGGAAACTATGCAGTATTTAGTTTTTTTAAATGTGTTATTTCTTACATTGTTACCACAGGTAATCTTAGTTTTTTGGATATTGGATATAAGAGCAACGTCACCTCACCAACATTACAACCAGGAATACGACTTTCCCGAGGTGGATCATCTGTTTTGCCCACCACCCAGGACAATGGATCGGATCCCAGCCGGCGACCCAAAACAACGACGCCGTAGAAGGGGCAGACGGAGCGGTCTTCTGGTCAGGCTCCGTAGACGGGCACATCATGCACCGCTCCCGAGCATACTACTCGCCAATGTCCAGTCTCTTGACAACAAGGTAGACGAAATCCGTGCAAGGTTATCCTTCCAGAGAGACATCAGAGACTGTAACGTTCTTTGTTTTGCGGATATATGGCTCACTCGAGACACACTATCGGAGTCGGTACAGCCAGCTGGTTTCTTCACACATGGCGCCGACAGAAACAAGCATCTTTCTGGTAAGAAGAAGGGTGGGGGTGTATGCCTTATGATTAACGAGACGTGCTGTGATCATAACAACATACAGGAACTCAAGTCCCTCTGTTCACCTGACTTAGAATTCCTCACAATCAAATGTCGACCGCATTATCTACCTAGAGAATTCTCTTCTATTATAATCACAGCCGCATATATCCCCCCCTCTCACAAGAGTATAACAAAATAAAAAACAGCAAATAAAAAACATTGACAGGTCAGGGAATCAGTCTCAAGATCATTCATCAGTGATTTAAAAATACCAATCGGGACAAGTTCTTCCAGTTTAAAAATATTTTGTAAGGCGTTCCAAGACGATGGCACAGAGTACATAAAAGCCCTTTTACCAAATTCAGTTCGGACATTTGGAACAGTTAGCAGGATAAAGTCTAGCGAACGAAGAGAGTACTCACCACATTTCTGAACAATAAAAATGCACAAATAAAAAGGTAGTAAACCCAAAATGGCTATGTAAAAAAAGTATACCAGTGACTGAGCCTACGAGTGACTAGAGAAGGCCAGCCAACCCTGGTATACAAAGTGCAGTGCTGCGTAAGCATTTTGCAGTTTAAAAAAATATCTCAGTGCCATGGTGAAGGGTGTCAATTCATCTCAAACACTGAGCGGAAGCATTCATATATAAAATATCCCCATGGTCTAGTAAAGGCATAAATGTAGCTGATTACTACTAGCCTCCTGGCTTCAAAAGAAAAACGGGCCTTATTCCTAAATTAAAATCCCAATTTCAGCTTCAATTTTTTTGTAAATTGTTGAATATGCAATTTAAAAGAGAGGCCGTCATCAATTAAAATTCCAAGATATTTATATGAGGTTACAACCTCAATCTCCTTGCCCTGACATGTAGTAATAGGTGACAGGTTCAGAGGTCTATTTCTTGCATTAGAAAACACCATTAGTTTAGTTTTGTCAGTATTGAGGATAAGCTTCAATTGACACAAGGTATGTTGAACAGTATAAAAGCAGTTTGCAAGTTCTTACAAGCTTTTGTAAGAGACGAGGCACAACAGTAAATAACAGTATCATCAGCATAAAAATGAAGTTGCACATTTTGGACATTTTTGTCTAAATCATTTATATAAATAGTGAATAAGAGAGGACCAAGTACAGAGCCTTGGGGCACACCATTAAAGACAGACAATTTAACAGACATAAGCCCATCAAATTGAGTGCACTGAGTTCTATCAGACAGATAATTAGCAAACCATGCAACTGCATGCTCTGAAAGACCTACACTCGACAATCTCTGCCTTAGTATTGCATTATCAACTGTATCAAAAGCCTTAGAGAGATCAATCAATAAAGTGAGACACTGTGCTGTTTTTTTTGGACTTCAGTGATATAATTTAAAACCTTCATGGCTGCTGTAATTTTGCTATGCTTCTTCCTGAAGCCCGATTTGGTACATTGATAAAATATAGTTAGTAAATAAAAACTCTTTTAGCTGTTCACTCACAAGGGTTACAAGTATTTTCACCAGGGGTGACAGCTTTGAGATTGGCCCTTAATTATTTAAAAGAGTTGGATCTCCCCCTTTTAAAAGTGGTAGGACAAGTGCTGATTTCCAGATTTTCGGAATCTCATTACATTCCAGGGTTAGATTGAACAGAGATGTAAGTGGTTCAGCTATGAAATCAGCTGCCAGATCAGGACCTGCAGGCTTTCTCTGATCTAAGGATTTCACGGCTTTATGTACCATCTGCACTGAGAATGGCAAAAAGCAAAAAGTTTGACCAGCTCTCACTGGTTCATCCACACAGGGTTGTACAGAGACAGAGGACACTGAATCAAACAGCCTACCAGATGATACAAAGTGCTCATTGAAACAATTCAGCATTTCAGTTTTGTCATATATAGCAACAGAGTCCTTCAAAACACATGACGGTAATTCATTAACATTACAGTTACCAGACATAGACTTAATAACCTTCCAAAACTTTCTAGGGTCATTCAGGTTATCAGTGGTAACAGACATAAAATATTCAGACTTGGCCTTCCTGAGAAGAAAAAGACACTTGTTTCGTAACTGCCTAAAAATAAGCCAATCAGCATCAGAACATGATTTCCTTGCTTTAGCCCAGGCTAGATTACGGTCGTGAATAATACAAGACAGCTCAGAAGAAAACCATGGATTATCCCGCCCTTTAACCCTGAACCTGTGGAATGGGGCATATTTGTTTGCTATTTGGAAAAACCATTATGAAAGAATTTCCAGGCAGTTTCCACATCAGGGATAAGCTCAATCTGCTCCAGTCAAAATAAAACAAATCATGAAAGAAAGCTTGCTCATTAAAACACTTCAAATTTCTCTTACGAATAAAACGTGGGTTTGTCTTAGGAACCTTAGTATTTCTAACAGCACAATGGTCACTTAAATCATTACAAAAACACCAACCACAGAATATTTATGTGGAACATGTGTCAATATCAAATCAATCAGGGTAGATTTATCTGGGCATTTAAGATTTGGGTGAGTTAATCAACTGGGTAAGATAGAATAGAATTACAAAACATTTTTAAATCATCAGACACATCTGCTAAACATGTGTATGTGACAAATTAAAATCTGATTTGATTTGGCGATGCCACCATGACAACCCTCTGACAAGCTGGGCCTATTTAACAGTCACTCCCTAATGTTGTATTGGCTTAAGCCACTGAAGTACTAGCCATTAAGAAGTAGTAACCTCAAGTTGATCTGTCAAACTGAAATTTCCTATCTCGCTCTATTTAATCAAGTGTATTTTTATGAAATAACTTCTATATGCGGCAGCAAAATGTTAACATTTCTTCATTCATTTCACAGCTGAATACAGGCTAAAGCGATTGTACTGACTGCAAAACAGCCAGGAAAATGGTATAATGTGTTGCAGAAAACCATCCACAGAATCTAGTGCAGGGCTCTCCAGCCCTGTTCCTGGAGAGCTACCCTCCTGTAGGTTTTAACTCCAGCCCTGTTCCTAGAGATACGCTCCTGTAGGGTTTCACTCTAACCCTGTTCCTGGAGAGATACCCTCCTGTAGGGTTTCACTCTAACTCTGTTCCCGGAGAGCTACCCTCCTGTAGGGTTTTGCTCCAAACCCAGTTGTAACTAACCCTGGTTCAGTTTATCAACCAGCTGATTGTTAGAAACAGGTGTGCTAGATTAGGGTTGGAGTGAAAACCTACTGTCAAATTTATTTATATAGCCCTTCATACATCAGCTGAAATCTCAAAGTGCTGTACAGAAACCCAGCCTAAAACCCCAAACAGCAAGCAATGCAGGTGTAGAAGCACGGTGGCTAGGAAAAGCTCCCTAGAAAGGCCAAAAACTAGGAAGAAACCTAGAGAGGAACCAGGCTATGTGGGGTGGCCAGTCCTCTTCTGGCTGTGCCGGGTGGAGATTATAACAGAACATGGCCAAGATGTTCAAATGTTCATAAATGACCAGCATGGTCGAATAATAAGGCAGCAGCACGGCCAGGTGGACTGGGGACAGCAAGGAGTCATCATGTTAGGAAGTCCTGAGGCATGGTCCTAGGGCTCAGGTCCTCCGAAAGAGAGAAAAAGAGAATTAGAGAGAGCACACTTAAATTCACACAGGACACCGAATAGGACAGGAGAAGTACTCCAGATATAACAAACTGACCCTAGCCCCCCAACACAAACTACTGCAGCATAAATACTGGAGGCTGAGACAGGAGGGGTCAGGAGACACTGTGGCCCCATCCGAGGACACCCCCGGACAGGGCCAAACAGGAAGGATATAACCCCACCCACTTTGCCAAAGCACAGCCCCCACACCACTAGAGGGATATCTTCAACCACCAACTTACCATCCTGAGACAAGGCTGAGTATAGCCCACAAAGATCTCCGCCACAGCTCAACCCAAGGGGGGGGGGGAGGGGCGCCAACCCAGACAGGATGACCACATCAGTGAATCAACCCACTCAGGGGACGCACCCTCTCCTGGGACTGTATGACAAATCAACTGTAAATTTCGGTGTTCCTCAAGGTTCCGTTTTAGGACCACTATTGTTTTCACTATATATTTTACCTCTTGGGGATGTCATTTGAAAATATAATGTTAACTTTCACTGCTATGCGGATGACACACAGCTGTACATTTCAATGAAACATGGTGAAGCCCCAAAATTGCCCTCGCTAGAAGCATGTGTTTCAGACATAAGGAAGTGGATGGCTGCAAACGTTCTACTTTTAAACTCGGACAAAACAGAGATGCTTGTTCTAGGTCCCAAGAAACAAAGAGCTCTTCTGTTGAATCTGACAATTAATCTTAATGGTTGTACAGTCGTCTCAAATAAAACTGTGAAGGACCTCGGCGTTACTCTGGACCCTGATCTCTCTTTTGAAGAACATATCAAGACCATTTCAAGGACCGCTTTTTTCCATCTATGTAAGATTTCAAAAATCAGAAACTTTCTGTCCAAAAATGATGCAGAAAAATTAATCCATGCTTTTGTCACTTCTAGGTTAGACTACTGCAATGCTCTACTTTCCGGCTACCCGGATAAAGCACTAAATAAACTTCAGTTACTGCTAAATACGGCTGCTAGAATCCTGACTAGAACCAAAAGAATTGTTCATATTACTCCAGTGCTAGCCTCCCTACACTGGCTTCCTGTCAAAGCAAAGGCTGATTTCAAGATTTTACTACTAACCTACAAAGCATTACATGGGCTTGCTCCTACCTATCTCTCTGATTTGGTCCTGCCGTACATACCTACACGTACACTACGGTCACAAGACGCAGGCCTCCTAATTGTCCCTAGAATTTCTAAGCAAACAGCTGGAGGCAGGGCTTTCTCCTATAGAGCTCCCTTTTTATGGAACGGTCTGCCTACCCATGTCAGAGACGCAAACTCGGTCTCAACCTTTAAGTCCTTACTGAAGACTCATCTCTTCAGTGGGTCATATGATTGAGTGTAGTCTGGCCCAGGAGTGGGAAGGTGAACGGAAAGGCTCTGGAGCAACGAACCGCCCTTGCTGTCTCTGCCTGGCCGGTTCCCCTCTTTCCACTGGGATTCTCTGCCTCTAACCCTATTACAGGGGCTGAGTCACTGGCTTACTGGGGCTCTCTCATGTTAGCTCTCCAGGAACTGGATTGGGAGCCCTGGTCTAGTGGAACTGTCTTATCTGTTGAAAGAAATCTTATTTGAGTCCCCTAAATCAGTTTTTGTGTTCACTGAGTTTTGATAATTTGCAGAGGCTGACATTGGCGCTGGCCCTTATCTGTTCGGGTGCATACAGTCATTACTCATTTAGCAGTGTTCTGATTGGGCCTGAGAATAGGACACCAGTATGCCTCAATGTGACATCCCACCTGTTCATCTGTGTTTGGCTGTGTGTGTCCATGTTTGTGTGTGCACATGCTCCTGTGTGTGTGTGTTGTTTGTGTGTCTGTGTGTGTGTGGAGGCCAGGTACGCAGTCTTTCATCCTCTCCCCACACGTGATTTATCTCCCTTTTTCGCATTGCATTGAAATGAGCCATTTGTCTCTGGACACAAGTGTGACAGTCTTCCTGAATAAAATATGACTCGGCCTGGAATATGAATTATAGCCCTAAATATACTTTCTATGCTAGAAGAGTGAAATAGCTTGTTTCTGTATGCACATGGTTCATTTTTGTGCTGTTATTTTTCTTTTCTGCTGTTGGCATATCCAATGTCAATCCAGTAATCTCTATCATCTCACAGCTGGTTAGACCAGTTTAATAAATGCACCATAGTACACACATTTTTAGTTATGTCTGTATTGTTTTTTAGTTGTATTGTTTGTATATCACTGTATGTTAAATTTGTGTGACTGTCCTTGTGTTGTGTTTTGTTACTTGTCATGTTTTGTGTTTTTGTGGACCCCAGGAAGAGTAGCTGCTTCTGCAAAAGCTAATGGGGATCCAAATAAACAAATGTCTTATCCAGATCACACCACTGCCTGCCTGACAGTGACAGTGATGAGGAAGTAAAACTACAAAGCTGCTCGTCTGCCAGTGCATCCTTACCCAGTGACAGTCAGTTATGCCTGGGGATTTTCTTTGAAGTGTTGTCAGTAGCAGTCTGGATTCTTTTGATTTCCATATTGGAAGGTTTCCGGAGGCTCCTGTGTCATACCACCCAGGCTGTCTGTCACTCTCTGAGCTACCACCCTTTTTTCTGGTCTGCTCTGCCCCTCCACCCGGTTCTCTCTGCTCCACTCCTGAAGACGACTGGGTAGGACTTATGGATCGGTATCGTCTGAAATGTTTCGGTACTGGTTCAAGTCAATAACGCATTTTTTGTTGCTGTTGCAGTTTTTATTTCTTGGATAATCATTGTCAAGCTTTTAAAAACTAAGCCAAACTGCATCATTTTACAGGTCATCATTTCTGTGCACTTTCTCTGTGCACTTTCTGTACAACTGTTGAGTCATATACACAGTACTTGCTTGTGAATTCTTTCTTTTTTTCGACAACCAAGATTAGGCTACATTTATCGTACAGGAATTACCTGTTGGAAGGGATAATTGGCACAAATGTTCAACACGTTTTGGTCTGGGTAGGTACAGAAGAAATATGGTCGGTACCATTAGGAACCGAATTAGGAGACCTAGTAGGACTTGGGCTCAACCTCAACCCACACTGAAGTCTAGACCAGACCAGATCAAAGGCAGGGCTAGAGCCCACCCTGCTGGAGTCTTATTACAGACTGCAGTAATGATGGGAACTGTCACGTTCTGACCTTAATTCCTATATTATGTCTTTGTGTTAGTTTGGTCAGGGCGTGAGTTGGGGTGGGTAGTCTGTCCTTTTTTCTATGTTGTATTTCTGTGTTTGGCCTGGTATGGTTCTCAATCAGAGGAAGCTGTCAATCGTAGTCTCTGATTGAGAATCATACTTAGGTAGCCTTTTCCCACCTGTGTTTTGTGGGTGATTATTTTCTGTTTAGTGTTTTTTCACGTTGTTGTTTTGTTCAGTGTTCAGTTGTTTTTATTAAAATAATGAACACTTACTACGCTGTACCTTGGTCCTCCTCTCTTTCTCCAGACGACAACCGTTACAGGACCTCTGTGACTGTAAATGACTCACAGAGACTCATAGGCTCTGTCCATCACTGTCCTATGGAAGTTCAAATGTTGATGTGTGTACAACTCTGTCTGACTGCGTGGTAGGAGGGAGTGCCTTGAGTGCTTCAGAAGGAAGCCGATACTCTCTCCTCAACCTTTGTAATGTATGTAATGTAATTAAAAGCTTAATGTTACCTTCAAGGTTGTAACTTGGTACAGGTTGATGAGGTAAAATGAAACGATCAATCAAACATTGATATCCTCAGAGCAGACATACTAATGCCCCCTCTGTCAATGCACAATGAATACCTGTAGGCCTATGGCTGTTAGGCCACACAATTGGGTTACAGCTGTTATCCTCAACTTCTATGAAGCATATATCGATATTTCCCCTCTTAGAAGGATTACATCTCGTACAGTGTAAAACATAATGGGGCGTCTCACTGTGTCTGACAAAGCTTGTGATGAGCTCATTGGGTTGAGTTGATTCATCTTCCACTAGGTTCATTAAAGCTGTGCCATGCTGCTCTCCGTCATAGCTCAGCCTGCCAGGTGACGCTAGGCAGGCAGGGAGCCAGGTGGCAACAGGGGCTCTGGTGGCATCTATAAGCTGCCATGTTGTCTCGATGAAAGCATGTAATTTTACCAGAATTCTCTTACTCCCTTCTGCTGAGAACGTTCTGGTTTGAAGATGCTCCTGCGGTTCAGGAGACAGGTGCAATTTGTGAGCAGGGATGCTGGTTCATGTACAGCAGTACCCCATTTGTTCACAAGACCTACAGTAAGTACTCTGTCACATGCAGCATGAAGGCCGGGTACATTAGTTAGGGGAGACATGGCACCATATAACATTAACATACAACTACCGTAATGAAACAGCCAATGTAAAAAAGGTGTACTGTACCACTTGAATCAAGCTGTTTTTTCTTTGCACAGTTTGTTGTTTAAGCCTACTCAATATCCACCACCACTTTTGTCACTGGTGTAATTAAACAGCATCGCAGATAGCCCCAGGACGGATCACAGAGAGAGAGAGAAGCATCCAACACAGGAAATTAAAACGGCTCATAAACAAGCAGAGAGACATCATTTGTACTGGTTCCAATTAGAGGCCAGTGATGTGTACCACTTATAAACCCACTTGCAGCGAATCCCATGCCTCCCCTTGGACATATCACCCTTCAGTTTGTTTACCCATAAACTTTTAGAAATCAAACCCTATTGCTCTCAATAGAGAGTGGCTGTGGATGCGAAACACTGTGGTTTATGTTCATCCCGCCCAATCTCAAACAAAGTAGAGGTTTAGTTTTACATGGAAACGTGAGCCTGGATGGACCTCAAAATGACAAACATGGGATCTGTCATTTGTCTTCTGATATATACAGCAGCTTGTCTCACTGGAGGGGTGACACAGTGTGAATGGGACTACAGGTCTCCACCACCAGGATTAGTAGTCCATTCACTGTCCCAGACAGAATAGTCTGAATAAACACAGAGAGATGGAGACAGAGGCAGTGGAACTGGAAACATAAGAGGACACATTTAATTGCAATGTGTTTTCACTTGACTATTGGGTGGCGGCGAGGGGAATGGGAGTGAGTTGATGATGGGGTTGGGGTTGAGGAGTAGCTAAGGATTTGGAGGAGAATTAAATGGGCTTCAGTGAGTGTGTCCACGTGTGTGTCGCTCTGGAGGACTAGTCTCAGCCTCCATCTGCCTCTAAATCTCTCTGTCTCTCTACCCCACTGCGAATAATGAGGAACTGTTCACTCTATAAGTAAAGCCTGCTTTCTATTGTGAATTACAAAATTGAGAGGTTACATTTTCCATTATAAAATAAAATAATGATTTTACCTGTTCTGGTAAAGTAGATAATTTCATCACATTTTGCAAAACAGATCATCATAGTTTTACCTTGATGCTAGGCAGGACAAGATTCCCCACATTGTTGTGCTTCCTTCATTGTTCCTAAAGGAAAGGCTGAGATAAATATTACCACTCTAGTCTATTCATCTCACTGCCCAAACTGGGAGACTTGACCCTGTCATCCTCCCCCAGTAGCAGGGTGTGAAGCAGTCCTACTCCAGTCCCGCTCTTTGCCCACAGCTCCATCTATCTACCACCGGTGGGCTGCTGCCTACGGACATGTCTATCCAGTTCCTGCTGCCTATAGACATGACCCTAGAGCTGTTTCCACAGGCAATATGTCATATATCTTCAGTCAATTCAAATGAGAAATGTCTACCTAGCAATCACCTTTATCAAGTTTTCGGTCTTCCCCTCCCACACAGCTGACTCACAGGTCGCATGCAGCCACTACACCACACTTAACGACACTTCCTTCTCATAAGTGGGATCAACCATTCCCCACCCATCATGCACCCACATTAAAACCCTTGGTGTGATTGGGTGTAAAACCAGTAAAACTCATGGCTACAATACAGGGTGGAATAAACAAGATGTTAACAGCCTTCCTTATCAACAAGAGAGGTAGATGAATACTGACAAGGTAGTATGTTTTGACAGGGTGAAATAGGTATAGTGGAATAACCTGTCAAACATTCTTATTGGAAAACATAAGAAAATAAACTGCTTTGCACTTTGTCATCTCTGCTTGGGGGGGGGGTAAAAAAAAGAAGTATTGTGCTGGGGGGTGAGAACATAAAAGTCCTTCCCAGCAATGATCAGTAGAGACTAGGGGTGATTTGAGATTACTGTTTGCGTTTTGAGATCATCAGAGCAGTGGTTGATTCATGGTATCAGGGATGCTGCTAGTTTGTGGACCACTACATTGTGGTCAGTGGACCAAACCGCAGCCTTGTTGAGTGCTCTGATTGAAACCGAGCCCCTTTAATGTGAACTGCCTTTTTCCATCTCCCTAATCCCGGCTGTCTGGCACGGAGATGCACATTTCTGTGGTAAAAACAATGAGAGATGGTAGCAGGCAATTCCTCAGCCTGATTCCAGTATGGATAAGATCAAAGACAACGTACGTCAGAGATCTGTGGCCAGTGTGGGACCCTTTCCATAGTTTTGCACCAACTACAGTATGTAGGCACGGACCCCTGCCACCAACCAATCAGATTGACTAGAGGAAGGGCACGTGGAGAAATTTAGGGCAGGGCCCCTGTCGGCAGACTGCAAACCTCTTTCTACCGTGGACAGGAAACAAGGCTTTGTCTGACCCGTAAAAGCCTGTGTGATAGATGTGGGGAGGCATTAAACCAAAGTTGATCCCAGTGTGAATTCCCGCTGACCTCTCCCTAGCTGCCAGGCTGTGTTTCGAGTGCTTTAAAAGGACCCTTTTAAAGGATTGTTTCACCAGACTGGAGCGGAGGAGGACCCCAACATTAAAATGATGGGGAGAAAGCTGCATTATATCAAGGCACAAGGCGAGACCCAGATGCAGACACAGGAGGCAGATGGTCGGAGTCTTAATTTTTATTAATCCAAAGGGGTAGGCAAGAGAATGGTTATGGACAGTCAAAAAGGTCAAAACCAGATCAGAGTCCAATAGAGCAGGCAGAATGATCAGGCAGGCAGGAAAGTAGTCCAGAGCCAGGCAGTGGTCAGAACCGGGAGGACTATAAAAAGAGAATAGAAAAGGAGTACGGGAAAAACACTCTGGTTGACTTGACTAAACATACAAGATGAACTGGCACAGAGAGACAGGAAACACAGGGATAAATACACTTGGGAAAATAAGAAACACCTGGAGGGGGTGGAGACAATCATAGGAACAGGTGAAACAGATCAGGGCGTGACACATTATTCACTAGAGTTTTTGCATTGTTTTGCTAATGGCTTGACAGTCAAACTCAGTCACTGGACCACACACCAAACTCAGTCACTGGACCACACAGATCCAACATGGCTGCCTCGTGGTGCAGATGGTCTGATGAGGGCTCTCAGAAAAGCATTAGGAGCTGCAAGATTAACGGACCACCAGTGTGAATAATGAGCCAGCCTGTGCCAAGGTATACAGAGCTCTATATTCAAAAACCATCCGTTCTGCCTTTCATAAATACTGGACGATCAGCATTCATTGACTTTTCCACTGCTGACATCATTAAATGGGGTAATCAACAGTGGATTATAGTATGGTACGGCAGGGAGAAACTACCAGCGTGAAATACAGTTAGATGGTGTCTATTTAGGCTGGAGGGTTATGAGGCTGAGACTTCCCAACTGGAGACATGGGCAAGACTAGAGTTTCACTGAGTGTTAATTGACACGGGCCTATTGGAGTTAGATTAACTAAATTACTCCTTCTCTACCACCTCTTCCATCTACTTCATTCATTCACCTCTACATCTACTTCCATCTATATCTACTCCCTCCACATATACATTACTAGAGGATGTTGGTATGGGCCCATTCGGGTGTTTTGTGCTTCTGGACAGCGGTGTGTTATCCTGCATTGTTAAGGAATCACCCATGGAGTGTCTTGTGTCATCATGCAGTACCCATGCAAGAGAAGTGGATGTACTTGCTATAGTTTGGTGAAAAAAGTTAACGTCAAAGAGACACAGAAGTAACAAGAAGTAGGCTACTTTCTTAGATAACATGGGATTCCCAGTTTATTTTGAGAGCACTAGAGATTCAACCTGGAGTCGTCTCATGGAATGGTAGAAAATAAAGCTGTTATCGTTGTTCTCCAAGCCTAGTACTACATCTGTACCCTGAAGACAGATGATATTGCAATTCAGCTGCAATGAGTGGAACAAAAAACCAATATGCATACAGTTTATGAAAGTTCAGGAGAGTGAGGCAATAAATTCAGGGGATGTTCGCAAACGATAACCCTCTTCTCTAATCAAGAAGAGAGGCTTAACTTTCTCACTCCCCTCAGCCTGCCCCACCCCCCCACCTGCTCAGACTCATTCATCCCCCATCTGCTCTCCACCTTATCCCCCCTCAGCCCCTTCAAGCTAATGGAGCACATAACAGCCAAATTATGCTGTCAGTATGGAAGCTGGAAGCAGTGGAAGCTGTATCACTGACTGTATGGAGACACAGGATAGGTGCCTCAAACATACAGTGCCTTGCGAAAGTATTCGTCCCCCTTGAACTTTGCGACCTTTTGCCACATTTCAGGCTTCAAACGTAAAGATATAAAACTGTATTTTTTTGTGAAGAATCAACAACAAGTGGGACACAATCATGAAGTGGAACGACATTTATTGGATATTTCAAACTTTTTTAACAAATCAAAAACTGAAAAATTGGGCGTGCAAAATTATTCAGCCTCTTTACTTTCAGTGCAGCAAACTCTCTCCAGAAGTTCAGTGAGGATCTCTGAATGATCCAATGTTGACCTAAATGACTAATGATGATAAATACAATCCACCTGGCCGAATACTTTCGCAAGGCACTGTATGTACAAATAGGTAGAGAAAGGAGAATGAGGAGAATTATGGAACACCGGTTCAAATGAACGTAACACTACTGGATCTTTTTGTTTGAACAAATAATGCATCACATTCAAATCAAATCAAAGTTTATTTGTCCCATGTGCCGAATACAACAGGTGTAGACCTTACAGCGAAATGCTTACTTACAAGCCCTAACCAACAGTGCAATTTTTAAGTAAAAAATAGATATTAGGTAAACAATAGATAAGTAAAGACTGTCGAATGACAGTGAAAACAACAGTAGCGAGGCTATATACAGGTGGTACCAGTACAGAGTCAATGTGCGGGGGCACTGGTTAGTCGGGCTAATTGAGGTAATATGTACATGTAGGTATAGTTAAAGTGACTATGCATAGATGATAAACAGAGAGTAGCAGCAGCATAAAACAGGGGTTGGTGGTGGGGGGAGGGGTGTTGAGATGCCTTTTGGTCCTAGACTTGGCGCTCCGGTACCGCTTGCCATGCAGTAGCAGAAAGAACAGTCTGTGACTGGAGTGGCTGGGGTCTTTGACAATTTTTAGGGCCTTTCTCTGCACCGCCTGGTGTAGAGGTCCTGGAATGCAGGCAGTAATGTACTGGGCCATACGCACTACCCTCTGTAGTGCCTTGCGGTTGGAGGCCAAGCAATTTCCGTACCCGGCAGTAATGCAACCAGTCAGGCAGGATGCTCTCGATGGTGTAGCTGTAGAACCTTTTGAGGATCTGAGGACCCATGCCAAATCTTTTCAGTCTCCTGAGGGGGAATAGGTTTTGTCGTGCCCTCTTCACGACTGTCTTGGTGTGTTTAGACCATTCTAGTTTGTTGGTGATGTGGACACCAAGGAATTTGAAGCTCTCAACCTGCTCCATTACAGCCTGTCGAGGAGAATGGGGGAGTGCTCGGTCCCCTTTTTCCTGTAGTCCACAATCATCTCCTTTGTCAAGATTACGTTGAGGGGTAGGTTGTTAATCTGGCACCACCTGGCCAGGTCTCTGACCTCCTCCCTATAGGCTGTCTCGTTGTTGTCTGTGATCAGGCCTACCACTGCTGTGTCATCTGAAAACTTAATTATGGTGTAGGAGTCGTGCCTGGCCATGCAATCGTGGATGAACAGGGAGTACAGGAGGGGACTGAGCATGCACCCCTGAGGGGGTCCAGTGTTGAGGATCAGTGTGGCAGATGTGTTGCTACCTACCCTCACCACCTGGGGGTGGCCCGTCAGGAAGTCCAAGATCCAGTTGCAGAGGTGTTTAGAGTGTTTAGTCCCAGGATCCTTAGTTTAGTGATGAGCTTTGACGGCACTATGGTGTTGAATGCTGAGCTGTAGTCAATGAATAGCATTCTCACGTAGGTGTTTGTTTTGTCCAGGTGGGGAAGAGCAGTGTGGAGTGCAATAGAGATTGCATCATCTGTGGATCTGTTGGGGCAGTATGCAAATTGGAGTGGGTCTAGGGTTTCTGGGATAATGGTGTCAATGTGAGCCATTACCAGCCTTTTTAAGCACTTCATGTCTACGGACGTGAGTGCTACGGGTCTGTAGTCTTTTTGGCAGGTTACCTTAGTGTTCTTTGGCACAGGGACTATGGTGGACTGCTTGAAGCATGTTGGTATTACAGACTCAATCAGGGACATGTTGAAAATGTCAGTAAAGACAACTGCCAGTTAGTCAGCATATGTCCAGAGCACACGTCCTGGTAATCCGTCTGGCCCCGCAGCCTTGTGAATGTTGACCTGTTTAAAGGTCTTACTCACGTCGGCTACGGAGAGCGTGATCACACAATCGTCCGGACCAGGTGATGCTCTCATGCATGCCTCAGTGTTGCTTGCCTCGAAGCGAGCATAGTAGTGATTTAACTCGTCTGGTAGGCTCGTGTCACTGGGAAGCTCGCTGCTGTGCTTCCTTTTCTAGTCTGTAATAGTTTGAGGGCCCTGCCACATCCAACGAGAGTTGGAGCCGGTGTAGTACGATTCAACCTTTGTCCTGTATTGGCGTTTTGCCTGTTTGATGGTTTGTCGGAGGGCATAGAAGGATTTCTTATAAGCTTCCGGGTTAGAGTCCCTCACCTTGAAAGAGGCAGCTCTACCCTTTAGCTCAGTGCAAATGTTGCATGCATTCCATGGCTTCTGGTTGGGGTATGTACATAGTCACTGTGTGGACAACATTCAAGTGAATACCAGTGTATAAGGAATAACTTTTAGAATTAGTTTCTCCAAGAGGCCCATCTGTTGTGTACCAAAGAGCTGTGAAGAGAGAAATAATCTGAGACGGAGAGAGAGATAGAAAGAGAGTTGTGGAATCTTGAGACAGACAGGTTCATGAGCAGGTTTATGGGTATAAACAGCACACTCAAGAAGCTTGATGATGGTGCTAATCACCAAACACTTTGGCACACTCTCAAACCGTCATCTGGGGAGAGCGTTGATGATGATGGTGTGCATATTTCACACCCTTCGCCTTCCCATGCAGAGCAGCAAACAGATTGAGAGCTCACCTTATATTCACAGTCATTACCTCCCCTTCCCATGGAGTTATAATGAGAGAGATTCATTAGCTAGCATTTTGAATAAGAAGTGGGGATAGTGGAATATATTATAGGTTTCTACACAGTCCTAACAAATATCTGCAAGGCATCTAACCAGCCCAGTGAAATGTAGAATATTTTCATCATGATATGATAATACCTATGTTAAGCTTTTATTATTTGAATCAGCTGTGTAGTGCTAGGACAAAAACCAAAGGAAACGCATAAAAGGCTCTCCCTAGCCACTCCTTTTCGCAAATTTGACCATAACTCTATCCTCTTGATTTCTGCTTAGAAATAAAAACTCAAACATGAAGTAGCAGGAAGTACCAGTGCGCTCAATACGGAAGTAGTCCGATGAAGCGGATGCTAGGCTACAGGACTGCTTCGCTAGCACAGACTCTTCCAATAACATTAAGGAGTTTACCATATCAGTCAACGGCTTCATTAAAAAGTGTATCGACGACGTTGTACCAACAGTGACCTTACGCACACATCCCAAACAAACGCCATGGATTACAGGTAACATCCGCACTTAGCTAAAGTCTAGAGCTGACGCTTTCGAAGAGTGGGACACTACTCCGGACACTTTTGAGAAATCCCGCTACCACCTCCAACGAGCCCTCAAACAGGCAAAGCGTCAATGCAGGAATAAGATCAAATTCTACTACGTTGTCTCTGATGCTGGTTGGATATGGCAGGGCTTTCAAACTATCACGGATTACAAAGAGAGACCCAGCCGCGAGCTGCCCAGTGACGGGAGCCTTCCAGATGAGCTAAATGCCTTCTATGCTCACTTCGAGGCAAGAAACACTGAACCATGCATGAGAGCACCAGCAGTTCCGGACGACTGTGATCTCACTCTCCGTAGCCGATGAGTAAATGTGTGAGTAAGACCTTTAAACAGGTTTATATTAAAACGGATTGCCAGGACTCGTACTCAGAGCATGCGCTGACCAGCTGGCGGGTGGCTTCACTGACATTTTCAGCCTCTTCCTGACCCAGTCTGTAATACGTACATATTTCTAGCAGACCACCAAATAAAATTTTATTGGTCACATACACATATTTAGCAGATGCTATTGTGGGTGGAGCGAAATGATTGTCCCTGTGCCCAAGAACGGCAAGGTAACCTGTCAAAATGATTATTGCCCCATAGAACATGAAATGCTTTGAAAGGCTGGTCATGGCTCACATCAACATCATCATCCCAGACCCCCTGGTACCCAGTCCAAATTGCATATCGCCCCAACAGATCCACAGATTAAGCTATCTTTATTGCACTCCACACTGCCCTCTCCCACCTGGAGAAGGGGAACACCTACACTATACAGTATATACAAAAGTATGTGGACAGCCCTTCAAATTTGTGGATTTGGATATTTCAGCCACACTTGTTGCTGACAGGTGTTATAAAATCGGGCACACTACCATGCAATCTCCATAGACAAACATTAGCATGGCCTTATGAAGAGCTCAGTGACAGTCAACGTGGCACCATAATAGGATGCCACCTTTCCGACAATTCAGTTCGTCAAATTTCTGCCATCCTAGAGCTGCCCCGGTCAACTGTAAGTGCTGTTATTTTGAAGTGGAAACGTCTAGGAGCAACAACGGCTCAGCCGCAAAGTGATTGGTAGTCCCATAGGAGAGCGCGCAATTGGCCCAGCGTCGTCCGGGTTTGACCGGCGTAAGCCGTCATTGTAAATGAGAATTTGTTCTTAACCTTACTTGCCTAGTTAAATAAAGGTTAAACAAAAAAAAAAATACAAATATTAGAGAACAAGGGTCAGAAAAAAGGTAAGTCAAAGCAGGCAAAGAGTCGCAATCCAAATCAGAGTCAGGCAGGTACAGGACGCTAGGCAATCAGTAGGTCAAGGGAGGCAAAGAGTTGTAATCAACATCAGATTCAGGCAGGTACAGGATGGCAGGCAGGATCAGGACAGGCAGAAAGGTCAGAACTGGGAAGACTAGGGAAAAACAAAAACTAGAGCACAGGGAACACGCTGGTAAGACATGGCGGGACAAGACGAACTGGCAACAGACAGAGAACACAGGTACAGTTGTAGTCGGAAGTTTACATATACCTTAGCCAAATATATTTAAACTCAGTTTTTCACAATTCCTGACATTTAATCGTAGTAAGACATCCCTATTTTAGGTCAGTTAGGATCACCACTTTATTTTAAGAATGTGAAATGTCAGAATAATAGTAGATTGAATGATTTATTTCAGCTTTTATTTCTTTCATCACATTCCCAGTGGGTCAGAAGTTTACATACACTCGATTAGTATTTGGAAGCATTGCCTTTAAATTGTTTAACTTGGGTCAAACGTTTCGGGTAGCCTTCCACAAGCTTCCCACAATAAGTTGGGTGAATATTGGCCTATTCCTCCTGACAGTAACTGAGTCAGGTTTGTAGGCCTCCTTGCTCACACACACTTTTTCAGTTCTGCCCACAAATGTTCTATGGGATTGAGGTCAGGGCTTTGTGATGGCCACTCCAATACCTTGACTTTGTTGTCCTTAAGCCATTTTGCCACAACATTGGAAGTATGCTTGGGGTCATTGTCCATTTGGAAGACCCATTTGTGACCAAGCTTTAACTTCCTGACTGATGTCATGAGATGTTGCTTCAATATATCCACATCATTTTCCTGCCTCATGAAGCCATCTATTTTGTGAAGTGCACCAGTCCCTCCTACAGCAAAGAACCCACACAACATGATGCTGCCACCCCCATGCTTCACGGTTTGCATGGTGTTCTTCGGCTTGCAAGCGTCACCTTTTTTCCTACAAACATAATGATGGTCATTATGGCCAAACAATTCTATTTTTGTTTCATCAGACCAGAGGACATTTCTCCAAAAAGTACAATCTTTGTCCCGATGTGCAGTTGCAAACCGTAGTATGGATTTTTTAAAGGTGGTTTTGGAGCAGTGGCTTCTTCCTTGCTGAGCGGCCTTTCAGGTTATGTCGATATAGGACTCGTTTTACTGTGGATATGGATCCTTTTTTAAAAACCTGTTTCCTCCAGCATCTTCACAAGGTCCTTTGCTGCTGTTCTGGGATTGATTTGCACTTTTCGCACCAATGTACGTTCTTCTCTAGGAAACAGAACGCGTCTCCTTCCTGAGCGCCATGTAGGCTGCGTGGTCCCATTGTGTTTATACTTGCGTCATATTGTTTGTACAGATGAACGTGATAGGATGAACCAGACTTGTGGAGGTCTACAATTTTTTTCTGAGGTCTTGGCTGATTTTTTTTGATTTTCCCATAATGTCAAGCAAAGAGGCACTGCGTTTGAAGGTAGGCCTTGAAATACATCCACAGGTACACCTCCAATTGACTCAAATGATGCCAATTAGCCTATCAGAAGCTTCTAAGGCCATGACATCATTTTCTGGAATTCTCCAAGCAGTTTATAGGCACAGTCAACTTAGTGTATGTAAACTTCTGACCCACTGGAATTGTGATACAGTGAATTATAAGTGAAATAATCTGTCTGTAAACAATTGTTGGAAAAATTACTTGTGTCATGCACAAAGTAGATGTCCGAACCGACTTTCCAAAACTATAGTTTGTTGACAAGAAATTTGTGGAGTGGTTGAAAACGAGTTTTAATGACTCCAACCTAAGTGTATGTAAACTTTCATCTTCTATTGTACCATTCACACTAAGGCAGGGTTCTGCCAACATCATAGTAAGGCCAAAAAAGGTGCATTTCCCTACGAAGCAGTGTGGGTCCTGGGCGCGTCCAGCTCCACACTGAATTGGAACTCATATAGTGAGTATAAGACCGTTAGATGGAATGCTATGACACTCAGTAGTTAGTTTTGTGAAGAAATAACATGATTCCTTCACTGAAACATTTCCTTTCTATTCCTATATGAGGAAAATTATATAAATGTACAATAACAGTGACATTTATTGTCACAGGGCTACTTTTGTTTTACTATGTTGATTTTCAAAGAAACTGCAATATCCTCACTGTTTAAAAAGTTATATTACTGTAAATAGCATCCTAAAAATATGACTGTAATGAAACCTTGAAATTATTTTATAATTTGAGTTTGAGATGCCACAAATGATTGTAGTAATTAAATCTAACACAATTATGCTTTGGAACAAAGTCTCCAACTTTATTTTTAAAGAGTTTTAAGGTAGAGTCCCAGTTACATTAACAGAGAGACCACAGTTGGTTAGGTTACACAACCCCATCCATATTGCTTTTGTCCCCTGATGGCATGGCCAGAAGAATCTGAAGAATTGATAAGAGCTAATCCAGGGTTGTCGATGTGGCCACAGTTAAGGTGCATTGTTAGGACTCTAACCCCTGGTGGTCTGAGCATCCCTGTCTGCTGGAATCACACCCTGATCTGTTCCCAGACATCAATTAGCGATAAATCAGGGAGTGGCATATCCATCATGTTGAGATTCTGCTGTGGTGCTTCTGGTGGTGCTGCCTGACTATTCTATCCCTGTAAACATCCTAAGGGTGCAGTGCTGGGCTTGGTTTCCCAAAAGCATTGGAACACTTAGATCATCTTTCAACCATTTAGTTTCAACGGAATTAAGATGATCTTAGTGCTACGATGATTTTGGGAAACCCAACCCTGGCTATTAGCCCAGGGCATTATGAGGAGTGTCTGCTGGCTCCTCACTCCAACATCATGCAGTATTAATAGCAGTCTGAGCTCCCCAGGCCCCATGCATAAGTGACTACTGAAGGCTGCAATGCCAAGCATCCTCCCTGGCTGGCCTCTCTTCCCCCTAATCTATTCCTGGCTCTCCCTGGCTCCTGGAGCATTCACACACATGGACACAAACTCTGATGACATGTGAGTCTAGAGTTTGTAAAATGGGATCATTTGGAACAGAATGTGTCAGTATGCAAACTGAGAGCTGGCATCCTATTGTTTGTGACAGTGAGTGTTGTAAATAACATTGAGGAGGTGTGACTAGGGTAATGCATTCTGGTCATGCTCATTTTACAACCATGGTTGTAGGGTGGAAAGTAGGGTGAATACAGAGGGTACGGGGTAACACAAGACGGACAGCAGCGGAACTGAGGACTCTAGAGATGGGAAAAGGACCAATGAAACGGGGGGACAGTTTGAGGGCCTGTATAAAGTCATATCCTCTGCCCTATGCGATAACGGGGAGCTGGAGTCCAGCGGCTATCCGCTTGCTGACAAATCCTGGATTTGGTCTTGAGAAGAGTCGTCTGAGCTTTTCTCCAGGTACGAACATCTGGGCCAAGGGTATGTTGACTTCCTGCTCTTGTTCTGGTAAGAGGGGAGGCTGCTACCCCATTCAGAACTCAAAAGGGGAGAGTCCCGTGGCAGAACAGGGAAGGGTGTTCCGGGCATACTCCACCCAAACCAGTTGCTGGCTCTAGGTAGTGGGGTTGGTTGAGACCAGGCTTGTTAGGGTGGTTTCCAGGTCCTGGCTAGCTCACTTCGACTGGCTGTTGGATTGGCGATGGAATCTGGAGGGTTGGCTGGCCGACGACTCAATAAGAGAGTGCAGAACACCTTCCAGAACTGAGATGAGATCTGAGAAACCCGGTCGGAGACAATGTCCACCGGGAATCCATGAATCCAGACGACATGCTGCACCATGAGCTGGGCCGTCGAGCTGGGTAGTTTGGGGAGAAGGATGAAATGGGCGGCCTTGGAGAACCAATCCACTATCGTCAGAATGACGATGTTGCCATCAGACGGAGGTAGCCCAGTGACAAAGTCCAGAGAGATATGGGACCAGGGACGCTCCTGATCCACCTCTACGCAGACGACACCATTCTGTATACAGCTGGCCCTTCTTTGGACACTGTGTTAACTAACCTCCAAATGAGCTTCGATGCCATACAAGACTCCTTCCGTGGCATCCAAATGCTCTTAAATGCTAGTAAAACCAAATGCATGCTTTTCAACCGTTCGCTGCCCACACCCACCAGCCCGACTAGCATCACTACCCTGGACGGTTCTGACCTAGAATATGTGGACAATTACAAATACCTAGGTGTCTGGCTAGACTGTAAACTCTCCTTCCAGACTCATATTAAACATCTCCAACTCAAAATCAAATCTAGAATCGCCTTTCTATTTCGCCAAACTTACCCTAGTAAAACTGACTATCCTACCGATCCTCGACTACGGCGATGTCATCTACAAAATAGCTTCCAACACTCTACTCAGAAAGACTGCATCCAGTTATCACAGTGTCATCCGTTTTGTTGCCAAAGCCTCTTATACCACCAATCACTGCGACCTGTATGCTCTAATCGGCTGGCCCTCGCTACATATTCGTTGCCAGTGTAAGGGGTGCGAACTGGCGGCAGAGAAGTCAGATGCAGGAGAGAAATAACTGTGTTTCCAACGGCACAGTTTATTAACAAAACCCACCGGAAAACAGAATAATAAAATAAATGGGTCCATAACCCAACGCACACCAGGACAGACATGCACAAGCACTACAACCTACAACAAACAATCACTGACAAGGACATAAGGGGGAACAGAGGGTTAAATACACAACATGTAATTGATGGGATTGGAACCAGGTGTGATGGAAGACAAGACAAAACCAAAGGAAAATGAAAAGAGGATCAGCGATGGCTAGAAGGTCTGTGACTTCGACCGCCGAACACCGCCCGAACAAGGAGAGGGTCCAACTTAGGCGGAAGTCGTGACAGCCAGACCCACTGGCTGCAGGTCATCTATAAGTCTATGCTAGGTAAAGCTCCGCCTTATCTCAGCTCACTAGTCACGATAACAACACCCGTAGCACGCGCTCCAGCAGGTATATCTCACTGGTCATCCCCAAATCCAACTCCTCATTTGGCCGCCTTTCCTTCCAGTTCTCTGCTGCCAGTGACTGGAACGAATTGCAAAAATCGCTGAAGCTGGAAACGTATATTTCCCTCACTAATTTTAAACATCAGCTATCTGAGCAGCTAACCGATCGCTGCAGCTGTACATAGTCCATCTGTAAATAGCCCACCCAATCTACCTACCTCATCCCCGTATTGTTTTTAAGTACTTTTCTTCTCTTTTGCACACCAGTATCTCTACTTGCACATCATCATCTGCTCATTTATCACTCCAGTGTTAATCTGCTAAAACGTAATTTACTTCGCCACTATGGCCTATTTATTGCCTACCTCCTCACGCCATTTGCACACAATGTATATAGACTTTATTTTTTTCTATTGTGTTATTGACTGTATGCTTGTTTATTCCATGTGTAACTCTGTTGTTGTTTGTGTGGCACTGCTTTGCTTTATCTTGGCCAGGTCGCAGTTGTAAATGAGAACTTGTTTTCAACTAGCTTACCTGGTTAAATAAAGGTGAAATAAAAAAATTAAAAATAAAAAAAATATATATATATTGTGTGCTATATCTTGGAAAATAATGATGTTTGTTTCCAACAAAAGGGGTGTTTTCCTAAAGAAGTTTATTTGGAGATGGGCTCTTTCTCAGAGGACCTCAGGGCAAATGGGGTGGAATCATGCGTTCCCAGCAAAGAGATGAAAAGTGGGGGGATGAGAGTAAACTTAAATAGTCTAGAACAGGGGTATTCAACTCTGACCCTATGAGGTCCAGAGCCTGCTGGTTTTATGTTCTACCTGATAATGAATTGCACACACCTGGTGTCCCAGGTCTAAATCAGTCCCTAATTAGAAGGGGACAGGCTAGTCATGGCTTACACCATTATCCCAGAAACCCTAGACCCACTCCAATTTGCATACCACCCTAACAGATCCAGAGATGATGCAATCTCTATTGCCCAAAAGGAACACCTATGTGAGAATGCTGTTCATTGACTACAGCTCAGCGTTCAACACCATAGTGCCCTCAAAGCTCATCAATAAGCAAAGGACCCTGGGACTAAACACCTCCCTCTGCAACTGGATCCTGGACTTCCTGACGGACCGCCCCCAGGTGGTGAGGGTAGGTAGCAACACATCTGCCACGCTACCATCCAAAACACAGGAGCCCCTGTTCACTCATGACTGCATGGTCAAGCATGACTCCAACACCATTAAGTTTGCATATGACAACAGTGGTTGGCCTGGTCACCGACAACGATGAGACAGCCTATAGGGAGGAGGTCAGAGACCTGGCTATGTGGTGCCAGGACAACAAGCAGGTTGATTGCTTCAAGTTCTTTGGTGTCCACATCACCAACAAACTAACATGGTCCAAGCAGACCAAAACAGTCTTGAAGAGGGCACGACAAAACCTATTCCCCCTCAGGATACTGAAAAGATTTGGCAAGGGTCCTCAGATCCTCAAAAGGTTCTACAGCTGCACCATCGAGAGCATCACTGCCTGGTATGGCAACTGCTCGGCCTCCAACCGCAAGGTAGTGCGTACGGCCGAGTACATCAAGCTTCCTGCCATCCAGGACCTCTATACCAGGCGGTGTCAGAGGAAGACCGTAAAAATTGTCAAAGACTCCAGCCACCCTTGTCATAGACTGTTCTCTCTACTACCACACGGCAAGCGGTACCGGAGCGCCAAGTCTAGGTCCAAGAGGCTTCTAAATAGCTTCTACCCCCAAGCCATAAGACTCCTGAACATCTAATCAAATGGCTACCCAGACTATTTGCATTCCCCCCCCCCCTTTACACTGCTGCTACTCTCTGTTATCATCTATGCATATTTACTTTAATAACTCTACCTGCATGTACATATTACCTAAACTAACCGTTGAACCCGCACATTGACTCTATACCAGTACCCCACCTGTATATAGTCTTGCTATTGTTATTTTACTGCTGCTCTTTAATTACTTGTTACTTGTTACTTATTTCTTATTCTGGGTTGGCAGGGTAGCCTAGTGGTTAGAGCATTGGACTAGTAACCAGAACCCCCGAGCTTACATGGTACAAATCTGTCGTTCTGCCCCTGTTCCTAGGCCATCCTTGAAAATAAGAATTTGTTCTTAACTGACTTGCTTTAAATAATAAATAATTTAAATAAAGGTAAAATCTAAAAACATTCTTACTTGTATTTTTTTTTAAACTGCATTGTTGGTTAGGGGCTCGTAAGTAAGCATTTCACTGTAAGGTCTAAACCTGTTGTATTCGGCGCATGTGACTAATGCAATTTGATTTGATTTGATAATGAAAACATGCAGTGGAGCTGGCTTCAAGCTGGTTGCCCTCTGTTCCAACCTCTACAATCTGTGTTAATGTACAGTTGAAGTTGGAAGTTTCCATACACCTTAGCCAAATACATTTAAACTTAGTTTTTCACAATTCCTGACATTTAATCCTAGTACAAAATCCCTGTTTTAGGCCAGTCAGGATCGCCAGTTTATTTTAAGATTGTGAAATGTCAGAATAATGGTAGATTGAATGATTTATTTCAACTTTTATTTCTTTCATCACATTCCCAGTAGGTCAGAAGTTTACATATACTCAATTAGTATTTGGTAGCATTGCCTTTAAATTGTTTAACTTGGGTCAAACTTTTCGGGTAGCCTTCCACAAGCTTCCCACAATAAGCTGGGTGAATTATGGCCCATTGCGCCTGACAGAGCTGGTGTACCTGAGTCAGGTTTGTAGGCCTCTTTGCTCGCACATGCTTTTTCAGTTCTGCCCACAAATGTTCTATGGGATTGAGGTCAGGGCTTTGTGATGGCCACTCCAGTGCCTTGACTTTGTTGTCCTTAAGCCATTTTGCCACAACTTTGCTTGGGGCCATTGTCCGTTTGGAAGACCCATTTGCGACCAAGCTTTAACTTCCTGACTGTCTTGAGATGTTGCTTCAATATATCCACATATTTTTCCGTCCTCATGATGCCATCTATTTTGTAAAGTGCACCAGTCCCTCCTGCAGCAAAGCACCCCTACAACATAATGCTGCGACCCTCGTACATCACAGTTGGGATGGTGTTCTTCAGCGTGCAAGCCTCCCACTTTTCCTCCAAACATAACAATGGTCATTATGGCCAAACAGTTCTATTTTTGTTTCATCAGACCAGAGGACATTTCTTCAAAAAGTACAATCTTTGTCTCCATGTGTAGTTGCAAACCGTAGTCTGGCTTTTTTATGGCGGTTTGTGAGCAGTGGCTTGTTCCTTGCTGAGGGGCCTTTCAGGTATTGTCGATAGAGGACTCATTTTACTGTGGATATAGATACTTTTGTACCTGTTTCCTCTAGCATCTTCACAGGGTCCTTTGCTGTTGTTCTGGGAATTATTTCCACTTTTTGCACCAATGTACATTCATCTCTAGACAGAACGCGTCTCCTTCCTGATCGGTATTACGGCTGCGTGGTCCCAGGGTGTTTGTACTTGCGTCTACAATTTTCTTCTGAGGTCTTGGCTGATTTATTTTGATTTTACAATGACGTCAAGCAAAGAGGCACTGAGTTTGAAGGTAGGCCTTGAAATACATCCACAGGTACACCTCCAATTGACTTCTCTGGATTTTTCCAAGCTGTTTAAACGCACAGTCAACTTAGTGCATGTAAACTTCTGGCCCACTGGAGCTTTTGACTTCAACTGTATGTGTCTTTTGGAGAAGTTGTGATAAAACCGAAGTTGACCTTGTGTACAAGTGGACAATGAAGACATTTCTTCTTCTTCTAATGGCTTTGTAATTTATTTACTGTATGCTATGTCTCATCAGCCCACAAAATAGAGTCTGTGGGCCTTGTATGTGAACCCATGTGGGGTGAGGCCTAATGTAGCAGGACTGTGTGCTGAGATCTCCTGGGGAGCTGTGGACACTCTGGGGAGGGATTAAGCTCAATTCTTCCACGCAACCTTGAGGACGGAGGCTTGTATGTGACACTGCTTTGAGGACACTCTGGTTCAGCAATGCAGCCACTCACTTCCCATAAGACTTCACACAAGACATTTGTAGAAATTCATTGTTTTTCTTGGCTGTGTGAAAGGATAGGGTTTTCACGGAGAACACAGGCCCTGCCTCCTAACAGACCCTGCCTCCTGCTTGCCCCGTATTGCCCTACTCCTTCTCCTGTAATACTTGTTATATCTGACCGGCAGTATATTACTACAACATCTCTGCCTGCCTTTGTTACATGCATTTATAATCAATCATGCCTTTATTTAGATGTCACTGGGCTTTTTTATTTCACTGATATAAACCCCCATGCTGTTAAGGCGAAAGGAGAAATATGCATGTAAATGGTCATAAAGACTGTTTGCTAAAGATAAACTGATTTTTAAAAACGTGTTAATGCAACCCAAAATATGTGTGTACACTGATGCTTATAACAGCTATCTTTTCTTTGGATAACAATTGGCTTCATTGTTGTTACTGGTTAATGTATTAGAGCTGTGATGATGAATTGGCTTCATTGTTGTTACTGGTTAATGCATTAGTGCTGTGATGATGAATTGGCTTCAGAAGACACCACTTCTCTGTAAATGTTTAACAAAAGGCACGTAAAGAGGACCTGCTCCTTTGTAGAAAGTCTATTCTCCCTGTGCGACCCTGAGGACGGCTGGGAGGCAGCGATGACGGCAACCTGGCAACCTGGCCTAGCAATGTTTGAACATTGAAGTTGATGTATGCCGCTGACCTTGAAGTCTGTTCTTTGGCGAGGAGAAAATATTACTATCTAGTTTGGAACTTTTAAGCTGTGTCCTGCTTTTGCTCAGCAGAGGGTGTTGTGAAGTAGAACACCACGCTGGTAAGGTATTGAGAACCATTTAAGTTGCTAAGCAGGGAGACTGTTCCAAAGCTAGTGTTACTACCACAATGATATAAGACAGGCTGGCAGGAATTAGGAGATTTAACTTCACCTTCGACCGTAGCAAGGTCAGAAATAGCATGCCAGTGGCACTTTTTACAAGCTCCCACTTAAAATACCAGGTGACAGGAAACTAACATTATTGCAATTTTGACTCCCTCTGCCTGTTTCCTAGCAGCACAGACCAGTGATCAACATTCAGGAATCTCCTAGGAAATTAAAAACTGTAATTATTTGACAGGATTGTGTTTGAGAGACACCATATTTCTTCCCATGGTCTCTTCTGGGACAAATGGCTAGTAACATATGATGGTGCCCGATTAACTGAAGCAGAGAGAGCGATGGAGAGACAGAGGGAGAGTTAAGCGAGAGAGAAGAGACAACCAGTGGCTGAAACAAGGAGAGAGACAGGGAGACTGTGAGCGATGAGAAAGAGTTACAGACCTACTGGGTTCTGGTCTTGACAGATGGCAGGTTTTAGTGTCCAGAGGTGCTAGGCCAGGTTGCCGTCGTCGCTGCCTCCCAGCCGTCCTCAAGGTCACACAGGGAGAATAGACTTTCTACATAAAGGAGCAGGTCCTCTTTACGTGCCTTTTGTTAAACATTTACAGAGAAGTGGCGTCTTCTTTGATCCCACAAGTCATTAGTGTCTATGATTGATTTCATCTGTGCTCCTCTTTTCTCATCCAATGCCAAAGCGTGTAACGATGGGGTGATATAAAGAGATACTGTTATACACCAAAACTAGGGCTCAATTTACATTATAGGACGTACAACTACAGCACTAAAGATTCAAGACATTAAACTATCCTCATATACAGCATGCTAAGCCTTCCCAGTCTACACTAATTTCCTTTCACTGTCCCAAAATGAGCTTTTTATTTGTTGTGCTGTCAAGGGCAAACCGGGACTAAAACACTAAGCTAACCATCTGGTTCTCGTTGTCTAACAGTGGGAAGCTAAGGGAAGACCACAGAACATGAGCAAGACGAGACCATGATGAGGTCTTCTCAGCAGAAACATCAGTTCAGGGCACCCTTTTGCCATCATCAGCCTTCATCTTGCTAATGCAACTCCTTTGTGGGTGAATGGATGTGTTTGTTAGCACTGAGCAGCAAATCATTCTCATCCGTCACTGTCCTAGTGCTTAATTTTTTTTAATGAGGACTCCAATAAGCAGAATGGTCCCTTTCAAGTTTCTGGAAGGGGCTAACGTACTCGGTCGGGTCGCCCAGCAGTACATTTTAATATTATAAAAAAAAACTGTAGTTGGACATAACCCATGTGATTTACTTCTGTTTCCTGTCATGAAAAGAACAATTTGGGACACAAAGGAAAACCACAAAGAAACATGGAGAAACATGGCTCAGCACCCATGATCTTGTACAATGTTTGAACAGCGTTGGTGTCAAGTCAACCCTGCATGGTGTCAAGTCGTACATTTTGGATCACACACAGAGAGAACACGCTTCTTCTTAAACACCAGTGACGTGTCACACCATGCAGGGTTCAAAGCTCATTGGAAGACATTTCAGGGTATAAAGTTACACCTTCCCCAGCGGAACACACTGTTCACTTTGTTACTGTCTTAAACACTGGTTAAAACAGAACGAACATTGTGCTCAATGATGGTAACTGTCTGAGGCCTTCTGGCGGAATTTTCTCTGTTCTGTACCCTAATGAAGTCCTGTATGTTGTTCACTTCACATTCTGTCTGATACATGGTGGTCCTCACAAAGCCAGGTTCATTGAGCAACAGCAATTGTCTGACCAGCCAAGAGCAAGCAATGCAAAGTGAAACTAGAAGTGGAGGTGACAGATGTTGTTAGATTGCTCTTCAAATGGTTTGGCCTATCGACCCTGTTGGAGCTTTTTGAAGGTATTCTGCTTCATAGGGTTAGAGAGGGCACACCTGCTGTTTCCCTTTGTGAATGGAGGAAATTCCTCAATGGTCAAGCCTATCAAATATCCCTCATGTGCAGAGTTAAATTAACTGTATTACAAAGCATGCTACTCAAACAGCCGTAGCTGTGATCGCTAACTGTTGGTACGGTGTGAGAGTCATTAGGTATGCTACCATGCATTAAACATTTATTGTTGCTAAGTTGACGTATGATAACCCAGTATGCTGTGTCCTTCTGAAAAGGAATACATTATTTTCAGCTGTACTGACGTTGTTGATCTAATGTAGACATCATTACTTGATCATTCACTAGAAGTCCAACAACAGAGAACATTTTGGTTAAACATGAGGCATGTGGATGAAGTCTCTGTCATAGCCATATTCTGTACCAATAGGTACAGTACATACACATGACCCTGTTTGTCCCACTGACAAACTGCACAGTATAAAGCCCCTGTAAAACGGTAATCAAATGTATATTTTCGTAATGTAACCGAAAGATCCAATCAGTCACCCCAAAAAACGAAAGCCCTGTAAATGGCTGTTTATTTTTGCTGTCCATGCCTGCCCCATGTGGTTCCAATGAGATCCAAATCATTTCCACAAAAATCAGATGGGGTTATCTTTTGTAATACTCCTCGTCATTTTCACCCCCTTTATCTCCCCAATTTCGTGATTACAATCTTGTCTCATCACTGCAACTCCACAACAGGTTCAGGAGAAGCGAAGGTCGAGTCATGTGTCCTCCAAGCTACACTTCTTAACACTCGCGTGTCAGAGGAAACAACATTCCACTGACGACCAAAGTCAGCCTGCAGGCACCCGGCCCGCCACAAGGAGTCGCTAGAGCATGATGAACCAAGTAAAGCCTCCCCCAGCCAAACCCTCCCCTAACCCGGGCGACGCTGGGTCAATTGTGCACCGCCATATGGGACTCCTGGGACTCCACGATCGAACCCCAAGCTGTAGTGACACCACAACACAGCGATGCAGTGCCTTAGACCGTTGCGCCACTCAGGAGGCCCAAGATAAAGTTAATTTTGGTGCTTTTTCGGGCTAACTTTGTAATCTTAGGCACTTCTGATAGTGGATTTACAGTTCTTACTGTCATTTGACAGATCTACTCATATAGAACTAATTGACAGGGTATGGAGCCAGGATTGGCTTGTGTATCTTTTACACAGGGACATTAATAGGGCTAAAGGGCTAACCTTACAGGGATAAATCATTCCCATATGACCTAATGTCCATGCCATGGTGTGCAACCAGGGTTGGTTGCATAGAGCTGTCTTGCATCATCATTATTGGGTATCAAACCCCTTCAGTTCACACATGGATCCGCTTACAGGTCACTTCAGCACTCTGGCGAGAAATGCTTTGCTTTAGGTTTTTACAAGCAACTATAATGTTGATATGAAATCACATCCTATGATTCCTTGACCGTTTTCAGAGTGGATGTAGGCTATAATAAAGTGAAGCCGGTAGCGACAGTGAGAGACAACACTATAATAATTGTGTCTCTCAGAGCGGAGACACTGTGTAATATATAGATGTTCGTATTGTTAGAATGTTTGCTGATGGTTTCCACATGGCCCTAAGCACAGGGAGAGAGAGAGAGACTTATGGGGGGGGGGGGGTGGTCGGGAGAAGCGGATCCGTCCCTCTCCCTGGTTTGAATTTGTTTCTGTCACAAGCAGATGGGTGGTGAGCGGCTTCATTAATCCTACTCCTCTAGGATTAGACAATTAGTCGCCTTAATTTAAGTTTAAAGACTTTAATGAGTAAAATGCTTTTTTATTCTCCCCCTCTAACAGTTGAAGCAGTTTACGTATGCTGTCCCCAGACTTCACTTAAGCTAATGGCTCTGTCATGTGGGATTGGCACGTTCGACAGCTTGATCACTTTCACATTGACCATGAGAGTGTGTAAAACTGTGGCTGTGTTGTATTTCACTGCTGTAAGATCTAATCATCAACAATAACAGACATGTGGTTGTCAAAGCATACAGGTCATTTATGGGAATCCACAGAAATGCATATATTGAGTGCATATTCACGCAAGCTATAATTTGAGGCTTTATGCAACTGTCATTTGTATGGTCTTGTGTCTGAGGGGAATTTATCTTCTGGTAAATCGATGGATCAGCTTCTAATCTAGGCCCTGTAAAACTACAATTCAAAAAAGACTAAAATGGATGGTGTAATGATATAAACGTTAAAGAGGAATCCTCATCCCCATAAACAAATGACTGTATTTGTCTGCTTAGGCCACATAAAGGGAAACACCTAAAAACCTATTGTGTATGCGGAGGTATTTGTAAGAGAGAGAGAGGTGGTAAGCAGAATGGAGAGAAGTTAATAGGCAAAGGGAAAATAACAAACCCCTATCCTAGCCTGCAGACTGGTGTTAATATGAGAAAAGAGTCTGTATGTCTCAGCCAGCCTGCTGCTAGTTCTACTGTATTAGCATGGGGCTCCCTGGAATCTCATTCTGCTTAGATGTGCAGCACAAGATGATGTTGATGGCTGTGGATTTGTCTCGCTTGAATGCAGATATCAGACAAGGATTTTATAATCAAAGATGACAACAATGACAAAAACATAACAAAATACATTATACTGTATTGCAATGGTATGGACATTAGGTCATATGGGAATGATTTATCCCTGTAAGGTTAGCCCTTAATCCCTATTAATGTCCATGTGTAAAAGATACACAAGCCAATCCTGGCTCCATACCCTGCATGTGACAGTCATATGATGCAAGTTGTGCTATGCTGTAAAATCCTCCCACATGTTTCTCGTTTGACCAGCTGTTTTCAGCAACAGGTATTGATGATTTGGTTGTCATATTGGCAGATTTGCTAGCAACAAATTATTTGGCTTATATCCTAGTGTTTGATTTGCAATGTGATCTCCTTCACTGTAAGGAACAGTGTGAGTGTCATGACGAGAAATAAACATTTCTATGCCAGGCGGAATTGTCTATCATCAGCTCATTGTTATGGATGTATCTAAATGTTACTAGAAAACATCTTAAAGACGGAATCTGCAATAGCGGAAACAGCGCCACAGTCTGCCCCAGCACCTGTATTATTGTTTTTATTTTGTGGACGAAACAAGCCAAGCCTAACATACACTTCCAAGTATCTTTCCATTATACCACCTCTGAAGCTGAACTAAGCTGTAAGTGATATGATTGACATCCATAAGCTTATCCAGATGATTGATTTTGTTGTCGCTATAATTGGCACCTATAGTAGTAGAGCCAGGTAAGAAACAAATGGGTTTTCTAGAGAGGGGAAAGGGTGTAGCTGTCACTGACGTAGCACAGTTTCTCTGGTCCCCTGGAGTTTGGCCTCCCCCCTCTGAAAAATGAGTCAGACACTCACAAAGTATAGACTACCAATAGTTGTCCACGTTTTTGAAATTGTCACATCTACGTGGTGCTAGTGCTTGAAGTAGCCTATAGCTTTGCTTTAATGGATACATGTTTATTGTTATTTGGTAAACATTTTCTCATGTTAAGCCTACGGTGTCGCAATGCTGCTAGTTAGAATGCTGGATGGCGGCATTAATGTATTTTCTTGTTCAGTAATTAAAGTGGGAAATTCAAACATTGCAGATTGTAAAATGAATTTCCGATGCAACAGCATACTAATTTGTAACCAATAGATTTGTTTTGAATATACAACTGTGATGTAGGCCTGTAGGCTTGGATGGCAACTTTGTCCTGCATAAAACAAATCTATTAATGCCAAATAATACAATCCATCGTCAAAACAATAGTTTACTATGGATTGTTTCATTGTGGAGACAATGCAGTCTAGCCTACTAGCCTATCTATAGCTATGAACTGTATTTATCTGGTAGTCTATTTATATTACACATTAGAACACAGAGTGGTCACAGAAGGGGGGTTGCTCTCATGAGAGCCGCTGGGTCTCTGGCAGTCATCAGCTTGGTTTTCTGGGAGAGGAGAAGGGGGCCTGGCACTCTCACTAGTGGAACTGTCACTATTCTCAAGGGGAGGAAGAAGTGGAGGAGCAAGGCCACTATCATTCCCGGGGCCGGGTCTCTGTCGGGACTGGAAGGCTGCTAGTGCTAGCTGCTGCATGAGGACAAGGTGATAGCTTTGCTGATGTGCTAACTTGGCATGAGCTTGATCAGATAAAGTTTTTTGCAGTGCTTTTGTGCACCACTTGGTCTTGACTTTTGTTTATCCATCTTGAACAACACACTCACTCTCCATTTGAGTCCGACTTGATTCACCAAACCTTTTGGAACTTAATAGCCAATTAGTTGAAGAGACCGAGGCAGGCTGCCGCTGACGCCTCTGAGAAATTGGCTAATTAGATGCATGATAAGTTATTTATTTAAAAAAATAACATTTAGACATACAGTAGGTGTGGGATGAAGGGTGCATGGGCCCACAGAGCTGGACCTCCCTGCCTTGCGGGGGCTGCGGAGGTTTCTGTTACAACTTTGGTGCAAGTTATTTACTAGAGCAACAATATTTCAGCATCAAGCTGTCTTCATTAGGGTTTATTTGTTGAGTAGTGATGCCATCCACTTCAGCTTCCAACTCACTTTAATATTTATCTTCATGTCAGGGGCTCAAGCACATCAGAAATTGATTGAGTGATATAACAGTGACAGCTTGAGTTGTAGCACTTTGGCTTAGTTCTACTATAAACCAGCCTTGTATCTTTTTTTTGTTGGATTGTGAGGGGATAATGTTTTTATGAGGGATCGCTCTGCACCCCTAAGTTGACCCAGAGAGACCCTGCTGGATATACAGTAGGTTACTCAAGTTTTTGAGTTTTCTCCTAAAACAGAGAGAACGTTTATCTATGATCTTTATATGTATCCAGCTGGAATCTGCCCTGTGTCCAGAAGCACAAACATTGTTTTTCAGTTGATCTCATTGAACTACCTCATCGTTTGGCAAAGCTATGTCTTTCCCTCTTTTCTTTTAGCAGTAATTAGAATTTAGCTTATGTGAGGACATGTCTTTGTTGGATGTTTTGTACTGTAATCGTGTGTTTACCTTTGCCATAGAGAGTTTCGTTAAAATTACAAAATTGTTTTCAGCAAGCAAGTAGCTTTTCAAGTACAAAAATATTTTCAAATTATATATATCAAATATATTATTCATTTGAAACAAGGAGGACCTTTTCTGTCAGTTCTGTCATGTGTTTAAAAGTAGGTAAAGCAAGAGGCCATCTTGACTTTATTCATATCAATGTAAAGTACGCTTGAGGAACCCTACACATCCACCCAAGACTCTAACTCAAGACACTACTAGTATGTATGAATAATATACAGACCAGACTTTAGGAGTGGACTACAGGCTTGAAGACTGGCAGGTGTTTCGCAGGCCGAAACATAGAAATCCCCAAATCATAGAAAATCAAACAGACTGCCCACCCAACTCACGCCCTGACCATACTAAATAAATACAAAACAAAGGAAATAAAGGTCAGAACGTGACAGTACCCCCCCCCCAAAGGTGCGGACTCCGGCCGCACATCCTAAACCTATAAGGGAGGGTCTGGGTGGGCCTCTGTCCGCGGTGGCGGCTCTGGCGCGGGACGTGGACCCCACTTCACCATCGTCTTAGTCCGCCTCATTGTCCGCCTCCGTGGCTTCCTAACCATGGCAACCTTTCTCAATGGACAGAGGGGCAGCTCCGGACAGGCGGGAGACTCCGGCAGCGCCGGACAGGCGGGAGACTCCGGCAGCGCTGGACAGGCGGGAGACTCCGGCAGCGCCGGACAGGCAGGACCACCTGTAGGGAGGAGACAGTGAAACAGCCTGGTGCGTGGGGCTGCCCCAGGACCCACCAGGCTGGGGAGACCTCCAGGAGGCCTGGTGTTAGGAGGAGGCACCTGAAGGACCGGGCTGTGGGGGAGCACTGGAGCTCTGGTGCACAGCCTTGGCACCACTTCCCCAGGCTGGACAACTACTCTAGCCCGGACCCTCCAGAGTGCAGGCACAGGTTGAACCGGGCTGTGGGTAAGCACGGGAGATCTAGTGCTTACTACGCGCACCTCTCCCTTAGGCTCCACTCCCACATTTGCCCGGCACGAGAGGAGCGCAGGCAGAGGACGCACTGCACCCACCCAGCGCCCCGGAGACACAGCAGGCAGAGCCGGCGCAGGATACCCTGGACCAAAACTGCATACCGGCAACCAGACCCGCTGAGCAGGCACCATACGCCCTGGCTCGATGCCCGCACTCGCATGACACTCTCGGGGGGCTGCCCTATAGCGCACCGGGCTATGGACACGTACTGGCGACACCGTGCGCTTAACCGCATAACACGGTGCCTGACCAGTAACGCGCTGCTTATAATAAGCACAAGGAGTGAGCTCAGGTCTGCTACCTGGCTTAGCTCCACACCTCGTGTGCCCCCCCCAAAAAAACAATTGGGGGGCTGCCTCTCGTACCTGTCGCACTGCCGTGCTGCCTCCTCATATCGCCGCCGCTCAGCTTTCGCTGCCTCCAGCTCTGCTTTGGGGCGGCGATATTCCCCAGCCTGTGCCCAGGGTCCCTCTCCGTTCAGTATCTCCTCCCATGTCCAGGAGTCCTGTGATGCTGGCCGCTGTTGTTGCTGCTGCTGCTGCTGTCGTCGCTGTCTTTTACCACGCCGCTTGGTCCTTGGTTGGTGGGTGATTCTGTCACGGTTGTCCTCCTCTTCATCTGAAGAGGAGAGGCGAGATGGATCGGAGGACCAAAATGCGGCATGGTATGTGCTCATCATGAATTTTAATAAAGAAAACACTGAACACTGAAACACTAAACACAAAAACAATAAACGAAATAACAACCGTGAAGCTAATGCGAACTGTGCTGAAACAAGCAATCAACATAGACAATCACCCACAAACAAACAGTGCAACCCAGGCTACCTAAGTATGATTCTCAATCAGAGACAACTAATGACACCTGCCTCTGATTGAGAACCATACTAGGCCGAAACATAGAAATCCCCAAATCATAGAAAATCAAACATAGACTGCCCACCCAACTCACACCCTGACCATACTAAATAAATACAAAACAAAGGAAATAAAGGTCAGAACGTAACAGCAGGGCTATAAATTGCGCCATTGGGTAAAACAAGAGATACAGTGTCTCCACAAATGTCAAACTGTAAGACATCACGAGGTCTGGCAAAATCTGTTGCCCTCTCTAAAAGTTTGCTCAGAGTATCCAAGATCATCACATAAAAAACTGCATTATCAAGATTCTGATTCAGCCATGTGAAATTAAGAAACTGTCAAATCTCTGTATTGTTGAATTTATTTCGGTACACAACCCGAACACTTCTATCAAGACCATCACCACTGATTTATAATACAACTTTCCAATTCCTCAAAAACATTGTATTGTTGCTCAGACTCCTCGGACATGGGAGTTAATAAAGGAGGTGTGTGTGTGTGGTCTGGTGTTGAAGATCTTGTGCTCTCATTCATTTGAAACGACTTACGGAGGTGGTCCCTGCACAGGGACAGCTCAGCGGAAATTTCAGAGCGCCACCTATAGTACTCGAGTATAGTACTCAATAAATCTCAAACTTTCATAAAAATACACATGCAAGGTACTGAATTAAAGCTACACTCATTGTGAATCTAGCCACCGAGTCAGATTTGTAAAATGCTTTTCGGCGAAAGCATGAGAAGCTATTATCTGATAGCATGCACCCCCCCAAAATACCAGCACGACACGTAAACAACAGATTTTGCGGTAGCCGGCGCTACCCAAAACGCAGAAATAAAATATAAAACATTCGTTACCTTGGACGAGCTTCTTTGTTGGCACTCCTATATGTCCCATAAACATCACAATTGGGTCTTTTTCCCGATTAAAATCCGTCATTGTATACCCAAAATGTCATTTGCTGAAGGCCAGTCTGATGCTGCGAAAAGCCCATTTACACGACTTATTTTTTTGTGTTTTTGGTAAACAGTTTTACCAGGGATTTTTACTCCTAAACACGTTCTGTTATAGCCACAGACCCGATTTAACCAGTTTTAGAGACTTCAGAGTGTTTTCTATACACACATACTTATCATATGCATATATTATATTCCTGGCATGAGTAGCAGGACTTTGAAATGTTGCGCAATTTTTTACAAAAAGCTGCGAAAATTCGCATCATCCATAACAGGTTTTAATTGAGGATATGAGTTCGGCCGGGATCTGTGATAACAGGTTAAGGTTAATTAAGGACGTGTATTCTTGTGGTATTCTGGAAGGATCCATGTTACATATAGGTTTTTAGCGCTTGTTTCTGCATTTTTAATCAGATTGTTGTTTAACAAACGGGGGATTGTACTATGCTAGAAGGAAAGATCTTGACTGTCTTGCCGCTTGAGTAAAGCAATCATACATTTGTCTAGCTGGACCTCTCTGGATTTTAGAACCCTGCAAAAGGCTGTGAGAAACCTATATTGTTCTATTTCAGGATCTGTTGTTTCTACCTCAGAATTGGCTGTATCAAGATGGCTGGCTACTTCATACATCAGCAAATCGTCTAGCTCAGAATTGTCATTTAAGGCGTTGAAATTATCAGATTTCAATGTTTTACTCTATGTCCTGGGCGACGAATTCCTCCTCGAACACATCCTCTCAATGTGTTGGGCCTTCTGTGCCGGTATACGCCGGGGAGGAGTCTGAAATAAAAATATACATACCCTATTTTGTATTAAAACTTCTTATGGCTGGGGCGCAGTATTGAGTAGCTTGGATGAATAATGTGCCCAGAGTAAACTGCCTGCTACTCAGGCCCAGAAGCTAAGCTATGCGTATTATTAGTAGATTTGGATAGAAACCACTCTGAAGGTTCTAAAACTGTTTGAATGATGTCTGTGAGTATAACAGAACTCATATGGCAGGCAAAAACCTGAGAAAAAATCCAACCAGGAAGTGGGAAATCTGAGGCTTGTAGGTTTTCAAGTCTTTGCCTATCCAAGATGGTGTAAATTTGGTCCGATTGTACTTCCTAAAGCTTCCACTAGATCTCAACAGTCTTTAGAACCTTGTTTCAGGCTTCTACTGTGAAGGAGGAGTGAATAAGAGCTGTTTGAGTCAAGTGTCCGGCAGAATGCTAAATGCTAAATGCTAAATGCTAAATTATGCTGTTTTTCTGACCTAACATAATCGCATGGTATGCTTTCTTCGTAAAGCCTTTTTGAAATCGGACACAGTGGTGGGATTAACAACAAGTTTATCTTTAAAATGGTGTATAATACTTGTATGTTTGAGGAATTTTAATTATGGGATTTCTGTTTTTTGAATTTGGCGCCCTGCACTTTCACTGGCTGTTGTCATATCGATCCCGTTAACGGGATTTCAGCCGTAAGAAGCTAACCCCTTTATCTGTCAGAAAGGAATAGTAAAATTGTTTGTACTAATTATAGCATGTTTTAAAAGGTCTGTACTAAATATTTACAATTAAATTAAGGGTTTTAAAATTGTATCTCACCTTTAACGCCTGGAATATCATGCTCTCTCTCTCTCCCAGTGTGTCTCAGAAAAAAGTATTTCAGGAAAGACGTGCGTGTGTGTTTCAAAAACAATGTTTTTTTTCGGGGGTGTGTGTCTCTGCAGGGGTGTTTGAAACAAGGTTGGCACTATTGTGTCATTAGCACATAACCCTCTCAAATCAGAATTTATTTCCCCCAAATCCTATTTGATTGTTGCCTATTTGAGAATCAACTTTATTTTTAATTTTTTTTTATCTGAGCTCTTCTTGCATCTGTAAGAATGTTACCTTTCAGAAAAGCTCAAAACAAATCAAAAGTCTGGCTGTTTGGTTTTTGGATTTACTGCTCTTACGTTTCATTATTTTACTTTTGATACTTAAGTACATCCACCACTGCTTAATATAAGGAATTGAATGTATAACATTTACTTTTTACTTTTACTCAAGTATGACAATTGAGTACTTTTTCCACCACTGCCATAGAGAGAGAACAATATTTTCCTTGAGACATTAGGTTCCATTTGAAAGCTGTCGACTTAGCCCTGTTTTATTCTGTTGTGATGCAGAGACAGACATCTATTGTAAGTCTAAGGGATAAACAGATGCATCGGGGCTTTCATGCCAGTTTAGGAATTAGAGTGACTTAACTCCCTCAGCCAAAGTAAACTCCAATAGAGATTGAAAGTAGACTCCTCTGAAATAAAGAGTTGGGTTACTTTGTCAGGATAACCATCTCGGCCTGACATCCCTCATTATGTTATTGGCTTTGCGCTTTTTTCTCTGAAAAACCTCTCACACCGTGTTGCACCTCATGCCAAAGCATACAATGTATACAGATTCCGCAAGCAAAGAACAAAACGTGTTTTTGCTCGTTAATGTATGAGATCAGCCTATCAGGGTGTTCATATTACTGACCAATGTGGGCAGAGCATTCTCAAACACCACTATGTGTGGCCAGCCAACAACTGCTATTGATTACGATAAGGTTTGTACTGAGCTCTTGTGAACCTCCACATTTGGTAATTACTTTATAGCAAGCATTACATGCCATGAAACAGAATCACATGACAAATGTTCAGAAGAACAGCATCTATTGATCTATCATTCTCTTCTACGCCCAGAAGACTATTGATTTAGAGCTGAAGGGGAACTTTCAAAAGTTTTTTTGTTGTTGCCACGACTCGTCCAGTAAGTAGTCACAAAAAAATACAACAAAATAAAATGAAAACATAGAGAGGGGTTTGACCGGTTCTCTCTATGCTTACTTTTGCATAAAACATTACAGATTGATTTAAGATTTTCAGACTGGGATCTACTCTCTATTCTTAATTGACATAATGAGACTAATGACCAAGACTAATGGGTTTACACTGTAATAGTTAAGAAACCTAATCCACCGGTCAAAGCCCACTGCTAGCCTTAACCTACTTTCCTGATCTAACCAAAGTTCTTGGCAGGGTTTAAAACCAAAATCACCTTCCTCATAACCCTCAGTATAGCGTCACCTTTTCATTATAGTCACCTTTTGAGAAAGGATGGTTGCTCTGTTTCAGTTGGGAAGACACATCAGTCACTGGAGTAACTCCACAGAAAGCCAGACTGAGTAAGTTTCACATTTTTCATTCACATAAAATATATGAGTATCTTTGGCCTTTATTCAGTCCAGACCCTCTTATCGTGTGCCTCCTTTTGTGTGAGGGACTGCGCTGGGTTTTGTTTGAACTCTGCAATTACGATCATATTTTACCTTCACAGTATTTCCGCTCTGCTCATTACTTGCCAATAGAATATGGAATGTGATGAGATAAGAAATACTCTAATTTAGATTAGCAGGAGTACCATGTCAGCCAACAGCCAGGCTAGACAGTACACTTCATGGAAGAACACAATTGATTATTGACCAAAGGGAAAGTAGAAACCGATGGAAATCAGTGTTGCTTCCTTTGTTACAAGGCCATGTGTGTCGTCCTCCAGCGAAGCCTGGATCGTGAGGCTTGACAGTGAGACAAACCCGGCCTTAATAACAGTCTCTCAAGGGCAGAGGAAATATATGGTGTTTTACGTGCTTCTTGGGTACATCTAGGTAAATGTAATCCGCACAAGGATAAGATGATTGCATATTCTTGTTACATGTTCTGTTCTAGTGAGAAAGATAAGCAACAATGCGGTCAGTCTGTCAAAATTAATTCTGTAAATCTTTATACTGAAATGTGTCAGTCAACAGTGTGTCATTTCTCAGCAGTTTTCACCACCAGTGCCCTCCTATAGGAAGGGCTTGGACATGGGCTAAACTGTTGTTAGCTTTGATGTTACATTTCAGTTTTCATACTCCTTGCTCGCTTTAATCTTGTAGTTACACACACCAAAAAGGGAAAACCACAATGATTTGGTTTATTGGGATGCATATTTGTAATTTGCATGGAAAAATACCATGCTGGCTGAAGACCTAGCTAGACAGTAACTAGCTAACACCACAAACACAGATCAAATGGGAAACATCTATGAATGGGGGAAACCTTATAAGTATATTTGCTAACACCCTGCAGTCTTCTTTTGGCACCAGTAGACTAGCTAGATAGCTCTGTAAATGTGATGATGGTTACAAGGTGGTGTTTCCATTTGGTAAGAGAATAAGACGTTACCATTGGTGACATTGCACCATCCCAATAAGCAAATCATATTTTCATGAATAGTATCTTCCTGAATTCACTTTGACACATACGAAGAAGCCAGTTATTTTCTGATCTAACTTTATCGATGTAACAGTAATTTTTCTTTGGTCAAAACAAAAAACAAAGTTAAACCAATTGGACTGATAGAATCAACCATATTTCCCAATGGTATATTTTAGTAGTCATAGGCTAAAACCAGGGGGAACAGTACTTATTCTTTATGATTCTTTATAGCTCTTCACATATTGCTTTCACATAGCTTTTAGGGACTAAAACCAAAACCAGGTAAAATAGAGGCCATCCAAAAAATCTGAATTAGAATTAATGAGTGATAAATATATATCCATTTATAGTTAGTCACAACAGTAAGATATTTACTGAAAGGTTTTACTGAGAGATACTCAGGTGCTCCATGACAGTGCCTCCTCTGCCTCCACTGTTTGTGTTGGCATCAGGCTAAACCCAGCCATGCCAGTATCTATGGAGGCCAAGTGAGCCTCTTTTCCAACTCTTTCACTGTGAATGAGCTGCCAGGGAGATACAGGACAGACTCAAATGGAACCATGACGGCTTTGCTGCTCGTCCTCTCTAATGAATAATGAATTCTCCTCCCTCCATCCTCTGACTCTATAACGAATGCTTCGATAATCATACTTTATTTCTCTGCTGTGCGCTAATGATTAAACTTAATCAAAGTCGTAATTGTATACCTGCTACTTCAATTTATTATATGAAAATCCATTTTTGTTGTATTATGTTGCCTCGCGGACACCACTGATGTATTTTAGCAATTATAAGGCTATTACGATAGTCTTGTCTGATCGACTCCATAATGACTTTCTGCCGAGAGATCATTCAGAGAGGCAGGGCTGGCTAAATCTGCCATGACGGCAATGCAGAAACTGACCCCATAGCCACTGACTGGGCTGCTCCTGTGAGCCAGCCGAAATCTGGGTGTCTGATACTATAAGCTATTGCAGCAGAGCCTGTGAACACTGGCAGCTCGCTATCTAACAAGACCATCTGTAACAACGAGACACACAGTATATTGTCCTTTGGCTGTATAAGTACACTCATTATTGGCTGCATACACACTACTGTATGCTTACAGTCCATGATTAGTAGGGACCAGATGCCAAGGTACACCCCTGTCTGTGGTCCAGATGGCTGAGGTTGAGATGCTTCCTCCTTATCAGGCTGTGTCAAACTCTCCACCGAGGGAGTGCCCGCAGAGAAGCAACTGGGTTTGATGATGTCACTCCTGAGGGATCCTGCAGCAGTGTGGTATCATAAAGACGCTCATGGATTTGGAACGATCCATCGATATGCAGCTGCCTGCCAGGGCTAGCCATAGCCTTTTGGGGAACCTAAGCAAGTCATTTGGTTGTGAGCCCCCCCATCTCTCGACCTTCGCAAAATGTTTGCAGTTTGAATATGAATTTCCTGCAATTCAATGCATTCTACCACGGGGTGAAGAAAAAATGTAGTTTTAAAGGTAATTTCAAAAATGTAACAATTTCATTTTTACACTTTTATTTTATCTTTATTTAACTAGGCAAGTCAGTTCAGAACAAATTCTTGTTTTACAATGATGGCCTACACCGGCCAAACCCTCCCCTAACTCAGACAACGCTGGGCCAATTGTGCGCCGCCCTATGGGACTCCTGATAACAGCCGGTTGTGATACAGCCCGGGATCGAACCAGTATCTGTAGTGACCCTTCTAGCACTTTGATGCAGTGCCTTAGACCGCTGTGCACCATTTTGCCATGGTGCGGAGAAGAAAAAAAAGGTGCAGTTTTAAAGATAATTTTCTACAATTGTCCACATTTTGCCATGGCTGCTTGGAATGAATAGATCAATGACAATCCTGCCAAGATTACTACAAGGTTGAGGTAGCTGGCTAGCCTAACTTACCTAGCAAGCAAAAAAATGTTGCTTCCCTGGGCTAGTTGAGCTAAGATCTGTCATTGACATAACTAGAGGAAAACAAAAAATGTGTGTGTATTCTACAATTCAAACTCTCAACAGTAAGTGGAGAGCCCTACTTAGTTCCTTAAAAAAAAACACGGGGCCCCAAACCGTCAATTCTGCCTTTTATTTATTTTTTATTTCACCTTTATTTAACCAGGTAGGCAAGTTGAGAACAAGTTCTCATTTACAATTGCGACCTGGCCAAGATAAAGCAAAGCAGTTTGACACATACAACGACACAGAGTTACACATGGAGTAAAACAAACATACAGTCAATAATACAGTATAAACAAGTCTAAATACGATGTGAGCAAATGAGGTGAGATAAGGGAGGTAAAGGCAAAAAAAGGCCATGGTGGCAAAGTAAATACAATATAGCAAGTAAAACACTGGAACGGTAGATTTGCAATGGCAATCTGGACCCTTTCTTTCTAAAATTATCTGCCGAAATTGTTGCAACCCCTATTACTAGCCTGTTCAACCTCTCTTTCGTGTCGTCTGAGATTCCCAAAGATTGGAAAGCAGCTGCGGTCATCCCGCTCTTCAAAGGGGGGGACACTCTTGACCCAAACTGCTACAGACCTATATCTATCCTACCATGCCTTTCTAAGGTCTTCGAAAGCCAAGTCAACAAACAGCTTACCGACCATTTCGAATCTCACCATACCTTCTCTGCTATGCAATCTGGTTTCAGAGCTGGTCATGGGTGCACCTCAGCCACGCTCAAGGTCCTAAATGATATCTTAACCGCCATCGATAAGAAACATTACTGTGCAGCCGTATTCATTGATCTGGCCAAGGCTTTCGACTCTGTCAATCACCACATCCTCATCGGCAGACTCGACAGCCTTGGTTTCTCAAATGATTGCCTCGCCTGGTTCACCAACTACTTCTCTGATAGAGTTCAGTGTGTCAAATCGGAGGGTCTGCTGTCCGGACCTCTGGCAGTCTCTATGGGGGTGCCACAGGGTTCAATTCTTGGACCGACTCTCTTCTCTGTATACATCAATGAGGTCGCTCTTGCTGCTGGTGAGTCTCTGATCCACCTCTACGCAGACGACACCATTCTGTATACTTCTGGCCCTTCTTTGGACACTGTGTTAACAACCCTCCAGGCAAGCTTCAATGCCATACAACTCTCCTTCCGTGGCCTCCAATTGCTCTTAAATACAAGTAAAACTAAATGCATGCTCTTCAACCGATCGCTACCTGCACCTACCCGCCTGTCCAACATCACTACTCTGGACGGCTCTGACTTAGAATATGTGGACAACTACAAATACTTAGGTGTCTGGTTAGACTGTAAACTCTCCTTCCAGACCCATATCAAACATCTCCAATCCAAAGTTAAATCTAGAATTGGCTTCCTATTTCACAACAAAGCATCCTTCACTCATGCTGCCAAACATACCCTTGTAAAACTGACCATCCTACCAATCCTCGACTTTGGCGATGTCATTTACAAAATAGCCTCCAATACCCTACTCAACAAATTGGATGCAGTCTATCACAGTGCAATCCGTTTTGTCACCAAAGCCCCATATACTACCCACCATTGCGACCTGTACGCTCTCGTTGGCTGGCCCTTGCCAACCCCACTGGCTCCATGTCATCTACAAGACCCTGCTAGGTAAAGTCCCCCCTTATCTCAGCTCGCTGGTCACCATAGAATCTCCCACCTGTAGCACACGCTCCAGCAGGTATATCTCTCTAGTCACCCCAAAACCAATTCTTTCTTTGGCCGCCTCTCCTTCCAGTTCTCTGCTGCCAATGACTGGAACGAACTACAAAAATCTCTGAAACTGGAAACACTTATCTCCCTCACTAGCTTTAAGCACCAACTGTCAGAGCAGCTCACAGATTACTGCACCTGTACATAGCCCACCTATAATTTAGCCCAAACAACTACCTCTTTCCCTACTGTATTTAATTTATTTATTTATTTTGCTCCTTTGCACCCCATTATTTTTATATCTACTTTGCACTTAGGACAGAACTCTACAGGCTATCTTTGCAGTAGATTGCATTGAGTGATGAAGAGAGAGATATTGTCTCTAGAAACATCATTGAAACCAGGAGATGTCATTGCATGTGTGGGTGGTGGAACTAATAGATTGGATAAGGTATAATGAGCAGGACTAGAGGCTCTACAGTGAAATAAGCCAATAAACACAAACCAGAACAGCAATGGACAAGGCATATTGACATTAAGGATAGGCATGCTTAGTCGAGTGATCAAAAGGGTCCAGTGAGTGGAGAGGTTGGTTGGGGGTCACGGCGATTTAGACAGCTAAATCGGTAGCAAGCTAGCATAGGATGGAGGTCTGTTATTAGCCACCTCTTGCGTTCCGTCAGTAGATTAGTGGGTTTCCGTGTGGTAGAGAGGATTGATCCAAATCACACAACAACAACAAAAATAAAAACAATAGATATAGTTATAGAGGCCCAAGAAGAAAAATAAATAAATAAAAATAAAATAAAATTGTCCGATTGTCTATTCAGATAGCAGCCGATAAGACAGCCAACGGCTAGCAGGCCGCAGATAGGCGCCCAGGCAACGTCGCGCCGGAGGAGCCAGCCGGACAACTCCCTCGGGTAGACAAGTCGTCAGTCCAGCTGTGAAGGCCCAGTGGGGCTCCGCGTAGGCAGCAAAACGGGTCCGGATAGGTGACTGCAGCCCAGGAGTGATTGATGGAACTCTTCAGCTGGCTAGCTCTGGAACAATTGATGTTAGCTCCGGAATCGACGAAAGCCGATAGTCACACGGATAGCAGCTAGCTAGCTGTGAGATCAGGTATGAATGTCCAGAGCCAGCGGCCGAAATCCAAGGACATGGAGAGAAAAATTGGTCCGGTATGTTCCGTTCCGAGCCGCGCTGCGCTGCACCGCGCCGTACAAAACTGGCGATAGATTCTCGAGCCAAAGGACAGCCGATGACCACAAACCGTGGTTAGCTGAGTACTAACGATTAGCCAGTAAAGAAGCTAACTAGCTTCTGAACCAGCTTCTGATTAGCTTCTGGACCAGCTTCTGGCTAGCTCCCGGCTAGCTTTCTGGCTAGCCTCTATAAGGATTACAGGTCTGAGGTAAATAATACTTTTTTATATAAATATAAATTGGTGAAGCGGATTGCAGGAGAGTTATCTGAAGATGAGTTTATGGAAAATTAAAAATGTATGTGAAACAAAAGTTGTAAATATATATATATACGGGACACGACAGGACGAGGACAAAAAGACATCTGAACTGCTATGCCATCTTAGATCTCCTGCCTGCGACAAGATGGTGTGGTGATCTTCAAATCATATTGCTTGCAGTTTCAAGGCTGCCTTTTCAATATTTGGAGGATCATTGTGTTGATAGGCACTAGTCCTTGGCTCTTGGCAGCGCCTGAACTGTAATTGATCTGTTCATTCCTGATCCTACCCAGTGTTTAGAGAAGCAAATTCATGAAGTTGGTTAGGGTATGACCACTGACCAACTGGGCCAGTCATCTGTGTTGAAAGTGTTCCAGTCACTACATGTAACGGCTTTCTTCGGTAGAAGGAGAGTCGGACCAAAATACAGCGTGGCTATTGCGATCCATGTTTATTTAACAATGATGAAACATGAACTGTACAAAAACAATAAACGTAATGTGAAAACCGAAACAGCCTAAACTGGTGCAAACTAACACAGAGGACACTAAGGACAATCACCCACAAAACCCAACACCAAACAGGCTACCTAAATATGGTTCCCAATCAGAGACAATGACGAACACCTGCCTCTGATTGAGAACAATATCAGGCCAAACATAGAACTAGACAAACTAGACATGTAACATAGAATGCCCACTCAGATCACACCCTGACCAACCAAAAAATAGAAACATACAAAGCAAACTATGGTCAGGGTGTGACACTACAATACCCATAAAACTGCATTGGTGCGATCCCTCTGTTTCTACAAATAAAACAACCCTGAAATAGCTGTGGTGTCTCTTTACTATTCATTTACACACTGTTATGACCAAGCATTGTTGGAAAACATCATTTACATGACTAAAGTAGAACATTACTCTGCCATTGAAGTTATTTGCATATGCTGTTTTAACCTCAGACTCATGTCACTGAGTTTGTTATGTCCTGTAATTTGCCTTATGTAAAATTGGCCCGTTTCGAGGCATTTGTGATACAAAAGGCAGAGATGTCATCGGTATGTGAATGGTGAAGTATAAACAGGTACAATCTCTCACTCCTAATGAACCCCACAGTGGGAGACTCAGGTTCATGGCTGCCTGGCCATTGTCTAATGTCTACCTTACTCCCTGTATATGGGGTGATGGTTATAACACACACATGCACTTCTCACACACACGTGCACACGCACAACACACATACATTTACATTCTCTTTCTCTCTCAATTTCTTTACGACCTAATTATGGCACCAGTGGAATAACCACTGAGTCCCAGTTCCCATAGTAACTATAATGTGCAAGCTTTAACGCAGTAAAAGTCCCCTCAATGACCCACCCACCTTTTTATGGAAACTGCCAGACTGCTCTATGCAGTGTGTGACACAGATCAGATTTTACACATGGTTCCTTGTGTGTCTTGGTCAGGTATAAGTAAATGTTTTTACAGTGAAGGAGTCTTCCAGAGGATCCATGCAGAGCTCAGAACCACGGAGCTTCTCTTCTCCACAGGAAAAAACAACCCACAATCACAACTTATCGTGAAATAGACAGAAAGTATATATTTTTTGTGTCCACCAAACCATTTTGTATTCAGTACATTCCAATCACAGATGAAGGCAGTAGGTTACTTAAGACAGAAACAATAGGAGGGAGGTTAGGTGGGTGTTTAACGCGAAGGTCTAGCAACCTAAATTGCATGTTCAAATCACACAATGGACAACTTTAGCATTTTAGCTAATTAGCAAATACTTCCTACTTTTTAACTACGTAGCTAGCGTGTTAGCTAACCATAACCTTAACCTGTGTGCCTGTCACGAATTTAGCAAGTCATTTATGTCTATTTCACAACAATCTGTGATAGCATGTTGGAAAATCCCAGCTGATAAAAGCCCATAACAGTCAAACACTGAGTGGTTGTGTTGAAGACTTTCACTCTGACTCTCCAACACTCAGTTCTTTATCAACATTTTAGGCAATCATTTTTATGTTTTGTGTTGTTTCTTTCCATGATTCATTGAAACACACTGTTTTTAAAACAGAGCTTAACAAAGGGAATTGTGGCAGCGTCACATTAATTAGATTCATGTCCTTCCTAGTCGTGGCACAGGACTCCCCAGAGGGGCCTCCCTGATGTACCGAGGGTCCCCATGAACACACACACTGCAATTACATAGTGGTAAAGGGTCACTCAGAACATCTAAACAAGCTGCTCTCAACAGTGCAATATCTCCAGCTAATGACACAAAGATGGAAGAAGTGAAGTTTGTTTATTTGAGAGACGGCTCTTGGTAAGACCATGAAATGTGTTTATTTGTTTTTAATCACCCTATGTGTTTACAATACCCCAGTGCTATTCCCTAGAAGTAATGGCTAAAATGTGCATCTATCCACTGTTTACTACGGCACACCTTCGATAGCCTTAACTTGTGACGGAAAATGTGTGTTGGTAATTTTTCTTTTTACTAACAAAAAACGTATGAGCATGTATAAATTATTTTTATATTCTCCAATAACAGGTTTAAATGCGGAGAATAAAACACTAGAACCGATCCGGCATGCCACAATCACACCAAAGCATTGGCAGGGCTCATAATAGCAGGAGGCCACAATCACACCAAAGCATTGGCAGGGCTCATAATAGCAGGAGGCCATAATCACACCAAAGCATTGGCAGGGCACATAATAGCAGGAGGCCACAATCACACCAAAGCATTGGCAGGGCACACAATAGTGAATAGATTTGAGGCTGCAGGAGATGAAACTGACACATATAGTTGTGTGGCATCACCTTTGAAGTGGGACAGTGTATTGGATCATGTTTTTGGGGGCATGTGAGTTTCATTAAGAAGTCATGGATGTCTATGTTTCATGAATGAGGCTATAGTGTGGTAGCCATGGTTTTAAAGTTATAGCTTTCTGTCCCACAGAGTTACTCACCAGCTGGCTCATCCTTCACTCACAGGAAAGTCAGGGGAAAATGGCAGTCTGGAAAGAAATAGCTATTTTCTCTTATTCTCCTGGTCAATCATGTGATACTGCTCTCTGTGTTATGTGTCAATAACACAAGAGCTTATAAATATACTAAAAAGGACTATGGGCCACTGTAATAATGAGCAGAACAAATGGCTTCTCAAGGTCTCAGTCTGAGGCCTGGGAGAGTGCTGTGTTTGCAGGAGAGCTGTTACCTTGGCCGGGAATTGTGCTCCTTGTAATCTGTTGTCACTCAAAGTGGCACAACATAGAAATATTGTTTTAGGCATGGTGTGTTGAAGCAGCTCAATACCACCTCGCCCTGTAGCTGTTCCTCTGGTGTCTGCTACTGCTAGATGTGTTTAATAGTGGCTTACATCTTCCTGGGCTCTCAGGGGACAAGCCCATTGTTCTGAATGACAAGGAGCTACTACACTTCATTCAGCTTATGATCTGTTTGGTTTTGCCTGTTCTAATGACTCAGGTTCTCAATTTCACCTTAAAGGTGTAATAAGTGAGGTTTAAAGGGGACATTCTCTGATTTGAGTTGTGCAGCACCTCTTGTTTATTTTCCTCTCTCTCTCAATTCAATGGGCTTTATTGGCATGGGAAACATCTCTCTCTCTCTCTCTCTCTCTCTCTCTCTCTCTCTCTCCCCTCTCTCCCTCTCTCCCTCCCTCCCTCCCTCCAGTTTTATTAAGGGGCTTTATTGGCACGATAAACATAAGTTTACATTGCCAAAGCAAGTGAAATAGATAATAAACAAAAGTGAAATAAACAATATAAAATGAACAGTAAACATTACACTCACATAAGTTCCAAAAGAATAAAGACGTTTCCAATGTCATATCATGTCTATGTACAGTGTTGTAAAAATGGCCCCGGAAGAAATGGCAGCAGTTTTACGGGCACCCAACCAATTGTGCTATTATGTGGGGTTTTTTCATGTTATTTGTAACTTATTTTGTACATAATGTTTCTGCCAACCGTATCTTACAGCAAAAAATAACTTCTGGATGTCAGCACAGCAATCACTCACCTCGGATTAGACAAAGATTTTTTTCTTCAACAAGCAGGACGCACGGGATATCCGTCTAGCACCCGACAAGGCCAACATCCCCGTTATTGGCAAGAGGAAGAGACGCAGGTACAGAGGACACAGAGTGGGGTTCCTTGTAAGGATCAGCAGACGGCGAGTGGGAAAGCTGCCGTTACCGTCAATATTACTCGCCAACGTGCAATCATTGGACAATGAATTAGACGAGGTAGGATCACGAATATCCTACCAACGGGACATCAAAACCTGTAATATCTTATGTTTCACAGAATCGTGGCTGAATGATGACATGGATATTCAGCTAGCGGGATATACGCTGCACCGGCAAGATAGAACAGCACACGGTAAGATGAGGGGGAGGTCTGTGCATATTTGTAAACAACAGCTGGTGCACGAAATCTAAGGAAGTCTCTATATTTTGCTCACCTAATGTAGAGAATCTTATGATAAACTGCAGATCACACTATTTGCCTAGAGAGTTTTCAGCTATACTTTTCGGGGCTGTTTATTTACCACCACAGACGGATGCTGGCACTAGACCACACTCAGTCAGCTGTATAAGGAAATAAGCAAACAGGAAACAGCTCACCCAGAGGCGGTGCTCCTAGTGCCCGGAGACTTTAATGCAGGGAAACTTAAATCAGTTCTACCTAATTTCTATCAACATGTTAAATGTGCAACCAGAGGGAAAATAATTATTGATCACCTGTACTCCACACACAGAGACGCGTACAAAGCTCTCCCTCGCCCTCCATTTGGTAAACCTGACCACAATTCTATCCTCCTGATTCCTGCTTACAAGTAGAAATTAAAGCAGGAAGCACCAGTGACTCGATCTATAAAAAAGTGGTCAGATGAAGCAGATGCTAAACTACAGGACTGTTTTGCTATCACAGTCTGGAACATGTTCAGGGATTCTTCTGATGGCATTGAGGAATACACCACATCAGTCACTGGCTTTATCAATAAGTGCATCGAGGACGTTGTCCCCACAGTGACTGTATGTACATACCCCAACCAGAAGCCATGGATTACAGGCAACATTCGCACTGAGCTAAAGGGTAGAGCTTACGCTTTCAAGGTGCGGGACTCTAACCCAGAAGCTCATAAGAAATCTGGCTATGCCCTCCAACGAACCATCAAGCAGGCACAGCGTCAATATAGGAAAATAACCTCACACTCAACATCAACAAAACAAAGGAGATGATCGTGGACTTCAGGAAACAACAGAGGGAGCACCCCCCTATCCACATCGATGGGACAGTAGTGGAGAGGGTAGTAAGTTTTAAGTTCCTCGGCGTACACATCACGGACAAACTGAATTGGTCCACCCACACAGACAGCGTGTGGGTGGGTGTGAGGAGGCTGAATAAATATGCCTTGTCACCAAAAGCAGTCAAACTTTTACAGATGCACAATCGAGAGCATCCTGTCAGGCTATATCACCGCCTGGTACGGCAACTGCTCCGCCCACAACCGTAAGGCTCTTCAGAGTGTAGTGAGGTCTGCGACACACATCACCGGGGGCAAACTAGGACACCTAAACCACCCGATGTCACAGGAAGGCCATAAAGATCATCAAGGACAACAACCACCTGAGCCACTGCCTGTTCACCCCGCTATCATCCAGAAGGCAAGGACAGTACAGGTGCATCAGAGCAGGGACCGAGAGACTGAAAATCAGCTTCTATCTCAAGGCCATCAGACTGTTAAACAGCCACCACTAACATTGAGTGGCTGCTGTCAATATACTGACTTAACTCCAGCCACTTTAACATTGGAAAATTAATGTAAAAATGTATCACTAGCCACTTTAAACAAGGCTACTTAATATAATGTTTACATACCCTACATTACTCATCTCATATGTATATACTGTACTCTATACCATATACTGCATCTTGCCTATACCGTTCTGTACCATCACTCATTCATATAGCTGTATATACATATTCTTCATCCCTTTACACTTGTGTGTATAAGGTAGTTGTTGTGGAATTGTTAGGTAAGATTACTCGTTGGTTATTACTGCATTGTCGGAACTACAAGCACATGATTGGCCTGACTGAAACATGGCTTAAGCCTGATGAATTTACTGTGTTAAATGAGGCCTCGCCTCCTGGTTACACTAGTGACCATATTCCCTGTGCATCCCGCAAAGGCGGAGGTGTTACTAACATTTACGATAGCAAAATTCAATTTACAAAAAAAATGATGTTTTTGTCTTTTGAGCTTCTAGTCATGAAATCTATGCAGCCTACTCAATCACTTTTTATCGCTGCTGTTTACAGGCCTCCTGGGCCATATACAGCGTTCCTTACTGAGTTCCCTGAATTCCTATCGGACCTTGTAGCCATAGCAGATAATATTCTAATTTTTGGTGATTTTAATATTCACATGGAAAAGTCCACAGACCCACTCCAAAAGGCTTTCGGAGCCGTCATCGACTCCGTGGGTTTTGTCCAACATGTCTCTGGACCTACTCACTGTCACAGTCTGGACCTAGTTTTGTCCCATGGAATAAATGTTGTGGATCTTAATGTTTTTCCTCATAATCCTTGACTATCGGACCACCATTTTATTACGTTTGCAATCGCAACAAATAATCTGCTCAGACCACAACCAAGGAGCATCAAAAGCATCAGAAGTGCTATAAATTCTCAGACAACACAAAGATTCCTTGATGCCCTTCCAGACTCCCTCCACCTACTCAAGGACGTCAGACGACAAAAATCAGTTAACCACCTAACTGAGGAACTCAATTTAACCTTGCGCAATACCCTAGATGCAGTTGCACCCCTAAAAACTAAAAACATTTATCATAAGAAACTAGCTCCCTGGTATACAGAAAATACCCGAGCTCTGAAGCAAGCTTCCAGAAAATTGGAACGGAAATGGCGCCACACCAAACGGGAAGTCTTCCGACTAGCTTGGAAAGACAGTACCGTGCAGTATCAAAGAGCCCTCACTGCTGCTCGATAATCCTATTTTTCCAACTTAATTGAGGAAAATAAGTACAATCCGAAATTTGTTTTTGATACTGTCGCAAAGCTAACTAAAAAGCAGCATTCCCCAAGAGAGGATGGCTTTCACTTCAGCAGTAATAAATTCATGAACTTCTTTGAGGAAAAGATCATGATCATTAGAAAGCAAATTACAGACTCCTCTTTAAATCTGCGTATTCCTCCAAAGCTCAGTTGTCTTGAGTCTGCACAACTCTGCCAGGACCTAGGATCAAGAGAGACGCTCAAGTGTTTTAGTACTATATCTCTTGACACAATGATGAAAATAATCATGGCCTCTAAACCTTCAAGCTGCATACTGGACCCTATTCCAACTAAACTACTGAAAGAGCTGCTTCCTGTGCTTGGCCCTCCTATGTTGAACATAATAAACGGCACTCTATCCACCGGATGCGTACCAAACTCACTAAAAGTGGCAGAAATAAAGCCTCTCTTGAAAAAGCCAAACCTTGACCCATAAAATATTAAAAACTATCGGCCTATATTGAATCTTCCATTCCTCTCAAAAAATTTTGAAAAGGCTGTTGCGCAGCAACTCACTGTCTCCCCGAAGATAAACAATGTTACGAAATGCTTCAGTCTGGTTTTAGACCCCACCATAGCACTGAGACTGCACTTGTGAAGGTGGTAAATTACCTTTTAATGGCGTCAGACCGAGGCTCTGCATCTGTCCTCGTGCTCCTAGAAATTGGTCTACACGGACAAGTTCTGGCCTGGTTTAGATCGTATCTGTTGGAAAGATATCAGTTTGTATCTGTGAATGGTTTGTCCTCTAACAAATCAACTGTAAATTTCGGAGTTTCTCAAGGTTCCGTTTTAGGACCACTATTGTTTTCACTATATATTTTACCTCTTGGGGATGTCATTTGAAAATATAATGTTAACTTTCACTGCTACGTGGACGACACATAGCTGTACATTTCAATGAAACATGGTGAAGCCCCAAAATTGCCCTCGCTAGAAGCCTGTGTTTCAGACATAAGGAATTGGATGGCTGCAAACTTTCTACTTTTAAACTCGGACAAAACAGAGATGCTTGTTCTAGGTCCCAAGAAACAAAGAGATCTTTTGTTGAAGCTGACAATTAATCTTGATGGTTGTACAGTTGTCTCAAATAAAACTGTGAAGGACCTCGGCGTTACTCTGGACCATAATCTCTTGTTTGAAGAACATATCAAGACATTTCAATGACAGTTTTTTTCCATCTACTTAACATTGCAAATATCAGAAACTTTCTATCCAAAAATGATGCAGACAAATTAATCCATGCTTTTTTTTACTTCTAGGTTAGACTACTGCAATGCTCTACTTTCCGGCTACCCGGATAAAGCACTAAATAAACTTCAATTAGTGCGAAATACGGCTGCTAGAATCCTGACTAGAACCAAAAAATTTGATCATATTACTCCAGTGCTAGCCTCCCTACACTGGCTTCCTGTTAAGGCAAGGGCTGATTAAGGTTTTACTGCTAACCTACAAAGCATTACATGGGCTTGCTCCTACTCATCTTTCTGATTTGGTTCTGTCGTACATACCTACACGTACGCTACGGTCACAAGACACAGGCCTCCTAATTGTCCCTAGAATTTCTAAGCAAACAGCTGGAGGCAGGGCTTTCTCCTATAGAGCTCAATTTTGATGGAATGGTCTGCCTACCCATGTGAGAGACGCAGACTCGGTCTCAACCTTTAAGTCTTTTCTTCTCTCCACTGGGATTCTCTGCCTCTAACCCTCTAATTACAGGGGCTGGGTCACTGGCTTACTGGTGCTCTTCCATGCCGTCCCTAGTAGGCGTGCGTCACTTGAGTGGGTTGAGTCACTGGGTCAGTCTGTTATATCTGGAGTATTTCTCCTGTCTTATCCAGTGTCCTGTGAATTTAATAATGCTCTCTCTAACTCTCTCTTTCTCTCTCGGAGGACCTGAGCCCTAGGACCATGCCTCAGGACTACCTGGCATGATGACTCCTTGCTGTCCCCAGTCCACCTGAACGTGCTGCTGCTCCAGTTGCAACTGTTCTGCCTGCGGCTTTGGAACCCTGATCTGTTCACCAGATGTTCTACCTGTCCCAGACCTGCTGTTTTCAACTCTCTAGAGACAGCAGGAGCGGTAGAGATTCTCTCAATGATCGGCTATGAAAAGCCAACTGACATTTACTCCTGATGTGCTGACTTGTTGCACCCTCGACAACTACTGTGATTATTATTATTTGACCATGCTGGTCATTTATGAACATTTGATCATCTCGGCCATGTTCTGTTATAATCTCCACCCGGCACAGCCAGAAGAGGACTGGCCACCCCTCATAGCCTGGTTCCTCTCTAGGTTTCTTCCTAGGTTTTGGCCTTTCTAGGGAGTTTGTCCTAGCCACCGTGCTTCTACACCTGCATTGCTTTCTGTTTGGGGTTTTAGGCTGGGTTCTGTACAGCACTTTGAGATATCAGCTGATGTAAGAAGGGCTATATAAATACATTTGATTTGATTTGATACAAAGATGTACAGACAAGACTCCCAGCTGCTTGTCAAGCCCCTGCCATCAAGGATATGAAATGGATACAATACTGTACAGATAGAGTAAGGTGTAATACAAATAGTAAAGGATGTACAGTATATGGTAAGTATATACTTATCTGGAAATATATTGTAAAATATGTGTGACAATTCTTTGGTGTGCCCAGTTCTTATATTTTTTATGTTATACAGAAAGACTTGACTGAATATTGACTTTCCATGAAAAATGCTTTCTTGCTGAATGGCAACAGCAAGTTCAATAAAGCCCAAAGGCCCTAAAAGGCCCTCAATTTTCACTTACCTCATAGTTCATACTTTAATGGTTTTTAAAGGAGCTTCCCGGGGAGTGAACGCCAACTAGCAGCATAGAGCGCAGTTGTTCACAAACAGCTAAATGTTAAAAACAGGGAATTGGAACTAGCTAACCATGTAATTTAATATAAGCAAACCCCATTCAAGAAGCTATATTAGCTGACATGGAGAAGCCCCTGTAGAGTTTCTAGGGTGCTTAAAGCAAAGCCCTTTTCACCCTACAATCAACAGTTAGTGCGAAGGCTTAACTCCTGAGTATACGCTCAGAGCAACTGCACCTCAACACTCTCCCTGAACAAGAGACATGTTGACATATGGACATTCATAGAACAATTATATGCCTCAGAAAGACAACCTACACTAAAGGAACAGAACTGTAGATATTGAAGATACACATTGTTTCACTGTTATACCTTACTACTTACTCTTTGTCTGACATCATACCACATTCACCAATGCCATATTATGCTAATAAAAACTACACACTTTAAAATAAACAGAATTAGACATAATGTAAAAACAGAAGGGTAGGGACAGTAGTATCTCCACAACTTATTGTAATCAGAGAACTGTTGTGATATCATTGACTTATCTGACTGGCAAGTCAGATTCATTTGCCGGGGATGGAGATGTGTGCTTTCCCAGCTGTGACACCACTGTCACCACATCCACTGGGCCCTGCAGGACCTGTGCTCTGCTGTAGGGCTCTACTGGTGACCTCAGATTCACATGACAAGCCTCCCTGCAGTGACAGTGACATTTCAAGGTTGAAGTCTCTTTTATGGTTCTGCACTTCTCGGAGTCCCTATATCTGCTTTTGACATGAGATAATAATATATTCATAACTTATATGATATATCAGAGGCAGAGCATGTCATTTAAAGGACATTTGGTTATAGGCTACAGAACAAGCCTATGTCATTTCTTTCTTTGCCAATATCATATTACAGTGTCTCTGCTAAAATTAAAAGGTATGTTTTATATACATCATATTTTAATATACAGAATGTGTTTTCTATATCCAACCTGTCTTATGGAGGGAGAGCAAATTATTAGGATATCCCACCCTCTGTTCTTTGCAATCACATGCACTTTCTGAAGATCATAAAAATTGTTATTTATGCTTCATATAAACAATGTTGGACTTTATGTCCAACTGGAACATGTCTTGCAGAATGGCATTTATATTTTGCCAGACTAAAGTGTGATCATAAGTAAAGCAACTTGTTTCTGGAGTTGAATAGGCTGATGAAAATAGCCTACCTGTAAAGGGTCGCTTGCCTCTCATAAGTGAACACGGACAGTCGGACAGTTGTTTGAGTGCACAGTACTGTGGTTTACTTTTATGCATAGTACTGTAGTCCTGTATTTGTCATTTTGAATAAACACACTACAGGCAGCAGATGGGACAAAAATAACATTTGACTTTGACAACTTGGTGTACAAAGGCACAAAAATTTAGTGCGCTCATGACCGGACCAAGGTGCAGCGTGGTGAGCGTACATTTTCCTTTATTTATGTAAATGTTGCCAACAAAACAAGAACCAAAGCAACAACCATGCCGCTTACTAGGGCTATAGTGCCACAAACAAAGATAACTACCCACAAAATACAAAGGAAAAAAGGCTGCCTAAGTATGATTCCCAATCAGAGGCAACGATAGACAGCTGTCCCTGATTGAGAACCATACCCGGCCAAAACATAAAAACAGAAAACATAGAAATAAAGAAACTAGAATGCCCACCCTAGTCACACCCTGGCCTACCCAAAATAGAGAATAAAAACCTCTCTATGGCCAGGGCGTGACACATACAGTAAGTGATGGTTGTGTGACATTACACTGTATAATTCACCCCAGTACTTTATTCAAGTCAATCGTTTGTTTTAATGGATTTGATTACAATATCTTGCTCCACAAGCAAACCTCTGGATTAATGATGTGGTAGGACTCATGAATGTCTGGGTTTATTCAAGGTCCCCAGCCATATCTGTTGACTTACAGAGCCCTGGAGAACACCTTGCACCTGAGTCAGAGGGGAAGGCTACAACAATAAACACCGGGTGATTAGACTCACTTTAGAAGAATGGGCCACGCCTGATTGGCTCTGATTGAGCCAATTAAAGTGTATTTGATGTGAGGGGTTTAATGCATGGTGACCATGGCGACCTGCTTTAATGGGAGATGGTGGTTTACAGGACCAAACTAAGAAGATAAGGATAGAAGGAACAGCTGAGGATGATGACAGTGAGGTCTGATTCTACCTATTCAGTTACATGTAGGCCTAGTGTAGATTCTAACTATGATGAAAAAATGTATAGTATACACTAGCCTTGAGAACCAGGCTTCCCTAAACAGAAGGACGTGTGACAACAACGTGATTTGGAGGTATGGCTATGGAAGACTAAGTATGCACACTCTTTAGAGAAAAAGGTTATTTGGCTGTCCCCATAGGAGAACCCTTGTTGGTTCCATGTAGATCCCTTTCTTTGTGGAACAGGGTCTACATGGTACCCAACAGGGTTCTACCTGGAACCAAAAAGGGTTCCTCAAAAGGGTTCTCTTATGGGACAGCCGAAGAACCCTTTTAGGTTCTAGATAGCAATTTTCTTTCTAAGAGTGCGCAAATAGTATGTACACCTCTCATCATCAGTCCTACGTCAGTTCTGTAAGCTTTGCACAGAGCACATACTGTGTATACATTCTGTCAGTGAGTAAAAGGCAACCATTTCGCCTGATGTCTCATACAAGGCACACACATGCCTAGTGCCTCTGAGAAACAGTCCTTCTGGGCAGTAAATGTATCACACGGCATCACAATGAGCAACACCTCACAATGGCAATATCTCCCAGCCACTGCTGTTAAAAGGGATTTCACCTAAATGCTCGCAAAGCACATCATCCATCTCCACTGCTAAACTAATATCCAAGATTGCTAGGTTGCATAGAATACCAATTTGGAGGAATGACCTCTAGTGAGACAGAGGGTATGGGGTATAGGAGCACTGCCTATGTAGATACCTAGAGTCCAGAAGGCAGGACTGATTTGTTTAAGCTCTAGTGGTCTACAGTATGCAGGTAATCAGGGTCTGTCTCTGGTCCATGTGCGGCCCACACCTGTGATTAAGTCACTAATACAGCATGGTCGACCTGGGCAACTTTCATGCTTGATAAATCACTACTGCTGTGAACAGGGACTAAATTAGCATCTTATTATGATAATGACCTACCTTCTGTTTGTAGTGTAATGATCAAGATGGTCACAAGAGAAAAGCACAGGGTATGAAATTAACTGCATCTGTGACGTGGTGAGGTTGGACCCAGGTGCAGAGAAGAGACCAGGCAAGGAATCAGTGGTTAAAGATAAACATAATACTTTACTTAGAAATTATAAAGTTGCGTATAAAGCACCTGTAAAAATTGGTAAACCTGAGGAACCACTGGACTTGTTTGAGTGAGGCAGGACGAGGCCAGTCGGTGACCTCCCTCACTTTTACGGGGTCCATTTGGATGCCGGCGGTAGAGATAATGTGGCCTAGGAAAGAAACTTGGGATAAATGGAACTCACACTTCTCTATCTTGATGTATAGTTGAGTCTGCAGGAGGGGACTCAGGACTTGGCGGACTTGCAGGATGGTTTCCGGAAGGGTCTTGGAGAAGATCAGGATGTCGTTGAGGTTAACAAAGACAAACCGATTCAACATATCCCTAAGCGTGTGATTGACCAATGAAGACTGCCGGTGAGGTCGATAATTCGATGGGCATGACTAAATGGCCACTCGGGGTGTTAAAGGCAGTTTTCCATTCATCTCCCTTCCTGACTCTCGCCAGATTGTAAGCGTTGCGGAGTTTCAGTTTGGTGAAGAATTGGGCCTCATGGGTCAACTCCAAGGCGGTGGACATCAGGGGTAGGGGGTAACGATTCTTAATCTTAATCCTGTTCAGCCCTCTAATCGATGCAGGGACGCAGACCTCCATCCTTTCCCACGAAGAAGCTTGCACCAGCTGGGGATGTAGAGGAGCGAATGAAACCTGCCTGCTGCAACTCCCGGATGTAATTGTCCATGACTGCTGCTTCAGGGGTCAAGAGGGAGTACAGAAAAGTATTGTTCTTCAATAGATGCCAGGGAATACGGCGAGACTCTTGGTGGGGGTCTTAGGCATTTAGTCTGGCAGTTCTTGTTCCGTGGACCAGGAGAATAGTGGGTTATGTAGCACTAGCCAGGCGTACCCTTGGATAAGGGGGTTCTCAAGAGCAGTGATCAAATGAAAACTAAAAGTCTAAGTGTTCACCCCAACCTGCAGTAGAATGGGCTTGGCCTGATATTCCACCGGGCCAGAGCGGCGTCCATCGAGGGCTTGAATCTGCAGAGGGATGGGACATTTCACGCAAGGGATTTGTAATTCTCTGGCAAAGGCTTGGTCAATGAAATTATCCACGGCCCCGGAGTCTACAAAGGCTTGAATGTGGTGCTGACAGTTGTCCCAATGGATGGTTGCGGGTAGTGTCAGACGATGACCGGGTAGCTGGGTTGTAACTGCACAGCTCATCAGGGTCTCCCCTTGTCCTGTTGAGTCCCGGCGTTTCCGGTCAACTCTGGGCTTGTAGAATGGAGGTGGCCGAGACCTCCGCAGTAGAGGCAGTAGCCGTTGCGCATGCGCCTGTCACGTTCCTGTGGGCTCAGATGTGTGCGTCCCAGGTGCCTGAGCTCCTCAATGCTGGGCTCGGGGGGCTTGGGGTGCTCCGGAAACCGGGATGTGTCAAAAAGGAGCTGTCTCAAACGTTCTCGGATGCCAACCCTGATGGCCAGCGTTATCAGGGACTCGAGGTCCTCTCCCAGTTCCAGAGCGGCCAGTTCATCCTTGATGGAGTTAGACAGACCCTGGTGGAAAGCCGCCCCAGTATTCCACCCACTCTTGGCGGCGAGGGTGCTGAACTCAATGACGAAGTCAGCCAATGGTCTGGCCGCTTGGCAGAGGTTGAACAGTCGGCTATCCGCTTCTCATCCGCTAACTGGGTGGTTGAAGACTCGTCGCAGCTTGGCAGTGAAGGCTAATATGGAGCTGCAAGATGGTGGCTGCTGTTCCCACACTGCCGTTGCTCACGCCAGGACTTTGCTCGAGAGTAGAGAGATGATATAGACCATCATGGCCCAATCAGTGTGGAACGAGGAGGACTGTAGCTCTAACACCAGAGAGCACCGGAGGATCCGGAGGGTCTCTGATATTTGGGAGAGTTGTTCTTGCTGCCGCCCCAGCAGTGCTCCTTGCTGGGTTATAGCATTCTGGATCTGGGTGATCTCTGCTGGGTCCATGTTGAGGAAGAAGCTTGCTGTGACGTGGTGAGGTTGGACCCAGGTGCAGAGAAGAGACCAGACAAGGTGCCAGACATGTGCGTACTTGACGCGAAGTCAGGTGCAGGAGAGCAGAGAATTGTGAACAGGCGCACACTTAATTACGGCAGGAGAGATATACAGATGGACGCAGCTGCGTCAAAAACCTCCTCCAGCCAACAAGGCAAAGTGTATAGCGTGCACAATAGTCACACAACATAAATGTATAACAATTCAAATAAGCTTTGTGAAGACACACGGAAAATAACAAAAGCTTAGCCTAGTGAGCACAATACGTAACACACAAATAATTTCACACAAAGACATGAGGGGGAACAGAGGAATAAATACATGTAGTGGGATTGGGGAATGCGAACCAGGTGTGAATGGAACAAGACAAAACAAATGGATAATAGAAAAATGGAGTGGCGATGGCTAGAAAGCCAGTGACGTCGACCGCCGAACGCCGCCCGAACAAGGAGAGGAGCCGACTTCGGCAGAAGTCGTGACACAAGGAATCAGTGGCTAAGGATTAACATAATACTTTACTGAGAAAACAGTAGCCGCAGGATCACACTACACTTGAAAAACAACAAAAAATAAATAAAAAAATATTTAAAAATTAAAACAATTAAAATAAAATAAAAATGTAAACCTCACTCAGGAAAAAAACACACACAGTAAACAAGCTTCTACAAAGGACAACAGAAAACACACCTTATTTTAATGTCTGAATGTAAGATGTTAGCTCCTGGAGTTAGGGTTGGTGGAGGCTCCATTAAGAGGTTTTTAGTGAGCTGTCAGGTTGTCAGGTTTTTAGTGAGCTATTTTAAAGAAATAGAGACTGATTTCCACTCAAATGGTTCCATACATGTGTTGTTTAATGGTTATGCCATTTAGATGTCTCGATAACGCACTGTTAGTATGACAGAGGATATCTCTTCACAGGTTTATTGATCTCACTTTTCCCACTTTGTCAGTGTTTTCAGGTGGTAGTTTAAAAACTAATGAGGGATAATTCTATTTTGAAACTCATGGGCAGAGTTGGGCGTGCCAGTAGAGTTGGGGGTGCCAATAACAACTGCATGGTAAACATATGGATATTTATGTTTCACATAGTGGATCTGATTCTCACCCTGATGATAATGGTAGGAGCTTAAATCCTGTATAATACCTACTGCCTTTGTGCCCTTGCGCAAGGCACTTTACCCCTAAGCAACCCCTGCGCTGATCCCAGCCTGTGATGTATGTGTGGAGTGTCAAATTGGGTATTGTACAACTAAGCAGGGTTGGTCCTGGTCAGTCCCTGCATGGGAGACCAAATGCTGCTGGTGGTGTTGAAGGGCCAGTAGGAGTCACTCTTTCTTCTGGTCTAAAAAAACCACCCCTATACCACAGGGCAGAGATTGGGGACATTGCCCGGTGTAGGGTGCCATCTTTTCGATAGGACGTTCATCGGGTCTCCTGACGCTCAGTGGACACTAAAGATCCCACAACACTTATTGTAAGAGAAGGGGTGTTTACCCGTGTCCTAGCTAAATTTCCAATCAGACCCTCTTACCATCATGACCACCTAATCCTCCAAAGTTTCCAATTGGCTCATTCATCTCCCATCCTTCCCCCTGTAACTATTCCCCGGGTCGTTCCTGTAAATGAGAATGTGTTCTCAGTCAACTTACCTGGAAAAATAAGTCAAAAGAATATGCAGACAGATGAACCAATAAAGCAAATGTTGTATTACTGTATTGTATCTAATATCTTCATGTCGTAGGCCTAAAGGGAAGTCAATTGCATTTACAGTTGAAGTTGGAAGTTTACATACTCTTAGGATGGATTCATTAAAACTCTTTTTCAACCACTCCACAAATTTCTTGTTAACAAACTATAGTTTTGGCAAGTCAGTTAGGACATCTACTTTGTGCGTGACACAAGTAATTTTTCCAACAATTGTTTACAGACAGATTATTTCACTTATAATTCACTGTATCGCAATTCCAGTGGGTCAGAAGTTTACATACACTAAGTTGACTGTGCCTTTTAAACAGCTCGGGAAAATTCCAGAAAATGATGTCATGGCTTTAGAAGCTTCTGATAGGCTAATTGACATCATTTGAGTCAATTGGAGGTGTACCTGTGGATGTATTTCAAGGCCTACCTTCAAACTCAGTGCTTCTTTACCACGTTCATCTGTACAAACAATAGTACGCAATTATAAACACCATGGGACCACGCAACCGTCATACCGCTCAGTCTCCTAGAGTTGAACATACTTTGGTGTGAAAAGTGCAAATCAATCCCAGAACAACAGCAGAGGACCTTGTGAAGGTGCTAGAGGAAACAGGTACACAAGTATCTATATCCACAGTAAAACAGGTTCTATATCGACATAACCTGAAAGGCCACTCACCAAGGAAGAAGCCACAGCTCCAAAACTGCCATAAAAAAGCCAGACTAGGGTTTGCAACTGCACGTGGAGACAAAGAGCGTACTTTTTGGAGAAATGTCCTCTGGTCTGATAAAACAAAAATAGAACTGTTTAGCCATAATCACCATTGTTATGTTTGTAGGAAAAAGGGGGAGGCTTGCATGCCAAAGAATACCATCCCAACCATGAAGCATGGGGGTGGCAGCATCATGTTGTGGGGGTGCTTTGCTGCAGGAGGGACTGGTGCACTTCATAAAATAGATGGCTTCATGAGAAGGGAAATTATGTGGATATATTGAAGAAACATCTCAAGACATCAGTCAGGAAGTTAAAGCTTGGTCGCAAATGGGTCTTCCAAATGGACAATGACCCCAAGCATACTTCCATACTTCAAGTTGTGACAAAATGCTTAAGAACAAAGTCAAGGTATTGGAGTTTATTATTATTACACAAAGCCCTGACCTCAATCCTACAGAAAATGTGTGGGCAGAACTGAAAAAGCATGTGCGAGCCAGGAGGCCTACAAACCTGACTCCGTTACACCAGCTCTGTCAGGAGGAATGGGCCAAAATTCACCCAATTTATTGTGGGAAGATGGTGGAAGGCTACTCAAAACATTTGACCCAAGTTAAACAATTTAAAGACAATGCTACCAAACACTAATTAAGTGTGTGTACACTTCTGACCCACTGGGAATGTGATGAAAGAAATAAAAGCTGAAATAAATCATTCAATCTACTATTTCACATTCTTAAAATAAAGTGGTGATCCTAACTGACCTAAGACAGGACATTTTTATTGGATTAAATTTCAGGAATTGTGAAAAACTGAGTTTAAATGTATTTGGCTAAGGTGTATGTAAACTTCCGACTTCAACTGTATTTTATGGAACAAAAATAGTAGTAGCACATTAGTAACTTATAAAACAGCATTGGGGTTTAGGTTTACCTATAGACTAGGCCTACTAATGTTGCTTGTGACAAAACACTGAAAGGTCACCTATGTTATTTGACAGGAATAATCCATTGTTTAACAATACTTAAATTCCCCAGGACTGAAGATTCGGCTTTCAGATCTTCACTTTACGGGATACGATCTGTGAGTCATAGTACATCAATTCCACTCAATGGCAAAAAAACAAGGATTGTTAAAAAATTAATGGTTCAGTTTTGGAATATAGCGGTCCCTCCAAACATCACATTCTTAAATAGACGTCCGTATCATGCCTGTAGGAGTCAGCAAACTAAGCTTCTCCACTTTTCTTCCCCCAGCATGCTCCATTTCCTTATCCAACGGGAGAAATACGAGGTCAGTATTAGCAAGTAAACGAGATTCAGAAGTAGGCTACAGAAAGTCACTATTTACGTCTTTGCTAAATACCCCGTCTTCCTGGACACCCTATGGAGGGACAAAGCTCGAACAAATTATGAAACAGTAGGGCTAATATCTCGCTGTAGAAAACGGAATGAAAACTTTGTTCATTGCTTGCAAGTTCCCAGGCATGTTTTTTTCTGGATTTGCTCTGCGCTGATACAAGTCTGACAGTTTACGACAAAGTAATTTGTAAGGTGATTCTCGACAGGTAAGACCGCATATTAAACTCTACATTATATTGTAGTAATTCACAGTACTGTTTTAGACAATTAATGGGTGTTTCGTTGTTGACAGTTCAATAACTTTACCAAGTTTGCTGATAGCTTTGTTTAGCTGAGCTGCTGATTTCACGAGCTGTTAGGGCTTCATACAGAGCACGTATAATTTGTTACAATGCGACAGACACAACGATCATGTTGTGTAGTCTACCATAAAATAACATCACGTTCACATGATGTTAGTTACATGGGATTAATGTGTGAACATGTCACTATAGGCTACTAAATTAATACAAAGTAAAATGTAACCTCATGAAGTCTGAAGAAACATTATAAGCATAACATTTGAAATGTACTTTTCGGGAAGACGTTTTCACATGTGATTAGCCAACTGAGCATACAATTTGCATAACATGGTGCCAGCAGAAATTGCTGCATGCATCATTCCTAAAGGAATGCATAGGGGTTATTATTCCTCTCATGCAGAGACCTAAGCAATGTGAAGTATCAAGATAAATTCAGAGCACTTTGAGGAGGAACAGCTGAGAGGCGGCTAGTGCTGATCTAGTATGTGGGAAGCATGCCCTGTCGAACAACTGTCTTCTAGCTTGAACAACTGTCTAGTTTGAGTGCCATATTGTGTTGCAAAGGATGTGTCTGAAGCACAGATGAAGCCTATTTATTGCTTTAACAATGCTATCATGTCTGTATCAATGGCTTTTCAGACCGGCCGATTTAATTAGGGCCGATTTCAAGTTTTCATAACAATTGGTAATCTGCATTTTTGGAATCCGATTATGGCCGATTCCATTGCACTCCACAAGGAGACTGCGTGGCAGACTGACCACCTGTTACATGAGTGTAGCAAGGAGCCAAGGTAAGTTGCTAGCTAGCATTCAATTTATCTTATAAAAAGAACAATCAATCTTAACATAATCACTAGTTAACTACACATGGTTGATATTACTAGTTTAACTAGCTTGTCCTGCGTTGCAAATAATCAATGCGGTGCCCGTTCATTTATCATCGAATCACAGCTTACTTTGCCAAACGGGTGATGATTTAACAAGCGTATTCGTGAAAAAAGCACTGTCGTTGTACCAATGTACCTAACCATAAACATCAATGCCTTTCTTAAAATCAATACACACAAGTATATATTTTTTAAACCTGCATATTTAGTTTAAAAAAATCATGTTAACAGGCAATATTAACTAGGGAAATTGTATCACTTCTCTTGTTCTGTGCAAGCAGAGTCAGGGTATATGCAGCAGTTTGGGCCGCCTGGCTCGTTGTGAACTGTAATTAATTTGCCCGAATTTTACATAATTATGACATAACATTGAAGGTTGTGCAATGTAACAGCAATATTTACACTTATGGATGCTACCCGTTCGATAAAATATTGAACGGCTCCGTATTTCACTGAAAGGATAAACGTTTTGTTTTCGAAATGATAGTTTCCGGATTTTACCGTATTAATGAGCGGTGGTAGGCAGCAGCAGTCTCTTAAGCATTCAGCAGCACTTTCCTGCATTTTCCAGCAGCTCTTCGCAATGCTTGAAGCACAGCCCTGTTTATGACTTCAAGCCTATCAACTCCTGACATTAGGCTGGCAATACTATAGTGCCTATAAGAACATCCAATAGTCAAAGGTATATGAAATACAAATGGTATAGAGAGAGAGTCCTATAGTTCCTATAATAACTACAACCTAAAACTTCTTAACTGGAAATATTGAAGACTCATGTTAGAAGGAACCACCAGCTTTCATATGTTCTCATGTTCTGAGCAAGGAACTTTAACGTTAGCTTTTTTACATGGCACATATTGCACTTTTACTTTCTTCTCCAACACTGTGTTTTTGCATCATTTAAACCAAATTGAACATGTTTCATTATTTATGAGACTAAATTGATTTTCTTTGTATTATATTAAGTTAAAATAAGTCTTCATTCAGTATTGTTGTAATTGTCATTATAATATATATATATGTATGTATGTATGTATGTATGTATGTATGTATGTGTGTGTATGTATGCCGATTTAATCGGTATTGGCTTTTTTAGGTTCTCCAATAATCGTTATCGAATTTCGGCGTTGAATCATTATCAAAAATCATTATCGGTCTAATTCCTTGTTTAGCCTATAACCATTGTCATTCCTTTTAAAAACTTCTTATGGACCAAATCCCGTTAGCTGGATTAATTTGACAACATCCGGTGAAATGGCAGAGCACGAAATTCCCCCAAAATTATTATAAATATTTAACTTTCCTACATTCACAAGTGTAATACACCAAATGAAAGCTTTACTTCTTGTTAATCTAGCCACTGTCAGATTTCAAAAAGGCTTTATGGCGAAAGCAAACCATGTGATTATCCGAGGACAGCACCCCATCAAACAAACACATGACAATCATATTTCAACCTGCCAGGCATGACACACAACTCAGAAATAACAATATAATTAATGCTTATCTTTGAAGATCTTCTTCTGTTGGCACTCCAATATGTCCCAAACATCACAAATGGTCCTTTTGTTCGATTAATTCCGTCGTTATATCCCCATTTATTTGGCGTGTTTGTTTCAGAAAAACACTGGTTCCAACTCCCCCAGCATGGCTACAAAATATCTAATAAGTTACCTGTAAACTTTGTCCAAACATTTCAAACAACTTTCCTTATCCAACTTGAATTATTTTAAAACGTAAATAATTTATAAAATTTATGATGGAATAAACTGCGTTCAATAGTGGATAAAATGAAAGTGGAGCGAGCTTCAATTCACGGGCCCCAAACAAGAGTACACTTGGCTATACACGCAGAAAGGAAATGGCTACTTCTTCATTTCTCAAAAGAAAAACATCAACCAATTTCTAAAGACTGTTGACATCTAGTGGAAGCTATAGGAACTGCAAGCATATTTCTATTAAAACGGGCTTGCCATAGGAAACTAATGGAAAACATATTGACCTCAAATATTTCCCTGGATGGATTGTGCTCTGGGTTTTGCCTGCCAAATCAGTTCTGTTATACTCAGACATTAATCAAACAGTTTTAGAAATGTCAATGTTGTCTATCCAAATCTACTAATAATATGCATATCCTAGCTTCTGGGCCTGAGTAGCCGGCAGTTTACTTTGGGCACGCTTTTCATCCGGACGTGAAAATACCACCCCCTATCACAGAGAGATTTTAAGTGACAATCTACAGTTCAACCGATAACAACCCGGTCACCCCACCACTTTTTTAGGTAAACAGTTTAGGGGCTGGAGAAATGTAACCACTCTCAAATTCATAGATGGAGCTATGGATGCAAGTACTGACCATCTATCTATAAGTTCAAAATAATAGTTTATACCATGTTTTGAGGCTATACAGTTTTTTTTTTTTTATGTTTACAATAAAGCAAGTAGAACATCTTTGTAGTTGGGTTTCTGATGGGGCAAGAAATAAGTTAGAGCCATTTAAAATTATATTCCTCAAGATTGCGGATTGTCCCAGATTTGTGGCTGTCTGGATCCCTGCTGTTATTATTTTTTTCAATCTTCCCTGTGACCTGCCCTGTCTGGAACGGAACTGAGGAGTAACAGCGAAACCTACATTGTTATCATGACAAAGACCAAAGTTGGCAGGAGTACTGTTGAGGACCGGGGTGTGTCTCTATCACAGGTGAAGGATCTTTTAAATGAACAAAAATAGTTCTACAAGCAGTTGTTACAACAGCAAGAAAATAGTGTTTTGTTCAAATACTGGTGGAGTCAACTATTATAATAATGGACAACCTGACCAGAGAGGTCCAGGACTTGAAGAACTCATCGAGCTCCCAGGGTCAACTCGATGAGTTTAAACAGGAGAATGGCAAGATGACAGCAATCTGTAAGTCATTGAGGAAGGACCACAGTTCTGTTTGTGAATCCATGATAACAATTACGGAGAAATCGGATTATCTCGAGGGACAATCAAGGTGGAACGACATGGTTGTGGATGGAATCTCAGAATATCCACATGAGACCTGGACGGCGTCTGAGCACAAAATGATGGAAATGATCTCAGAGAAACTGAAGATGGACCACAGGAAGATTGAGGTGGAGCTCGCCCACAGGACTGGAAAACCCACCAGGTGACAAACCCAGGCCGTTAGTGGTCAAGTTACTGAGGTTCAATGACAGGGTAGTTGTTCTGGAAAGAGCCAAGAACTTGAGAGGAACATATATAGTGCATTCAGAAAGTATTCAGACCCTTTCTCTTTTTCCACGTTTTGTGATGTTGCAGCCTTATTCTAAAATGGATTGAATAACACTTTTCCTTGTCAATCTACACATAATACCCCATAATGACAAATTGAAAAGTTTTTTAAAATTTAATTTGCACATTTATAACAAATTTAAACATACCTTATTTACATAAGTATTCTGACCCTTTGCTATGAGACTTGAAATTGAGCTCAGGTGCATCCTGTTTCCATTGATCATCCTTGAGATGTTTCCACAACTTATTTGGAGTCCACCTGTGGTAAATTCAATTGATTGGACATGATTTGGAAAGGCACACACCTGTCTACATTAGAGGTCGACCGATTATGATTTTTCAACACCGATACTGATTATTGGAGGACCAAAAAAGCCGAAACCGATTAATCAACTGATTTTAAAAAATGCAATCATTTTTGTTGTTTTTGTTGTTTTTTGAACACTTATTTTAACCTAATATAATACATAAATAAAATAAATTTAGCCTCAAGTAAATAATGAAAAATGTGCAATTTGGTTTAAATAATGCAACAACAAAGTGTTGGTGAAGAAAGTGCAATATGTGCTATGTAAGAAAGCTAAAGTTTCAGTTCCTTGCTCAGAACATGAGAACATATGAAAGCTGGTGGTTCCTTTTAACAAAGGAAACAACTACTAGAAGGCTCAGTGCGAGTGACTTTTGAAACGCTATTAGCGCATGCTAACTAGCTAGCCATTTCACATCGGTTACACCAGCCTCATCTCGGGAGTTGATAGGCTTGAAGTCATAAACAGCGCAATGCTTGACGCACAATGAAGAGCTGCTGGCAAAACACACGAAAGTGCTGTTTGAATGAATGTTTACGCGCCTGCTTCTGCCTACCACCGCTCAGTCAGATACTTAGATACTTGTATGCTCAGTCAAGATTATATGCAACAATGCAGGACACGCTAGATAATATCAAGTAATATCATCAACCATGTGTAGTTAACTAGTGATTATGATTGATTGTTTTTTATAAGATAAGTTTAATGCTAGCTGTAGTATCTGGGATCTACATCTGTTTATATTAGTTACTGTGCTGTTACTAAGCAGTAATGCATTACGGCCGTGTTACGTTACTACACCTAATAGGAAATGCACATGCGCACTGGAATGCCGCGAACTGTAGAGCACGAGTGGTTTTGACTAAACAAAAACTAACGGTACTCCCGTCTCCTGCCTGGTCATTTCTCCACAACACAGATATTACACTAGCTAGCAACTTACCTTGGCTTACTGCATTCGCATAACAGGCAGTCTCCTTGTGGAGTGCAACGAGAGAGAGGCAGGTCGTTATTGCGTTGGACTAGTTAACTGTAAGGTTGCAAGAGTGGATCCCCCGAGGTGACAAGGTGTAAATCTGTCGTTCTGCCCCTGAACAAGGCAGTTAACCACCGTTCCTAGGCTGTCATTGAAAATAAGAATGTGTTCTTAACTGACTTGCCTAGTTAAATAAAGATTAAATACAGGTATAAAGGTTGTTGTTTTTTTATCGGCAAATCGGCGCCCAAAAATACAGATTTACGATTTATGAAAACTTGAAATCGGCCCTAATTAATTGGCCATTCCGATTAATCGGTCGACCTCTCGTCTATATAAGGTCCCACAGTTGACAGTGCATGTCAGAGCAAAAAACAACCATGAGGTTGAAGGAATTGTCCGTAGACCTCCGAGACAGGATTGTGTCGAGGCACAGATCTGGGGAAGGGTAACAAAATATTTCTGCAGCATTGAAGGTCCCCAAGAACACTGGCTGCCATCATTCTTAAATGGAAGAAGTTTGGAACCACCAAGACTCTTCCTAGAGCTGGCCGCCCGGCCAAACTGAGCAATCGGGAGAGAAGGACCTTGGTCAGAGAGATGACCAAGAACCCGATGGTCACTGTGACAGAGCTCTAGAGTTCCTCTGTGGAGATGGGAGAACCTTCCAGAAGGACAACCATCTCTGCAGACGGAAGCCACTCTTCAGTAAAAGACACGTGAAGGCCCGCTTGGAGTTTGCCAAAAGGCACCTAAAGGACTCTGACCATGAGAAACAAGATTCTCTTGTCTGATGAAACCAAGATTGAACTCTTTGGCCTGAATGCCAAGCATCACATCTGGAGGAAACCTGGCACCATCCCTACGGTGAAGCATGGTGGTGGCAGCATCATGCTGTGGGGATGTTTTTCAGCGGTAGGGACTGGGAGACTAGACAGGATTGAGGGAAGGATGAACGGAGCAAAGTACAGAGCGATCCTTGATGAAAACCTGCTCCAGACCACTCAGGACCTCAGACTGGGGTGAAGACAACGACCCAACAAGACAACGACCCTAAGCACACAGCCAAGACAATGCAGGAGTGGCTTCGGGACAAGTTTCTGAATGTCATTGAGTGGCCCAGCCAGAGCCTGGACTTGAAACCAATAACACATCTTGAGAGGATCTGCAGAGAAGAATGGGATACATTTCCCGAATACAGGGGTGCCAAGCTTGTAGCGCCATACACAAGAAGACTCTAGGCTGCAATCGCAGCCAGAGGTGCTTCAACAAAGTACTGAAAAAAGGGTCAGAATACTTATGTAAATGTGATATTTCAATTTGCAAACATTTCTGAAAACCTGTTTTTTGTTTTGTCACTATGGGGTATTGTGTGTAGATTGAGGGGAAAAACACAATTAGTTCATTTTAGAATAAGGCTGTAACGTAACAATGTGGAAAAAGTCAAGGGGTCTGAATACTTTCCGAATGCATTGTATGTGAAACTGATAGATGCACACTCACACTACATGTTAATGTTTTTAAATGTACTGTATGTAAATTGAAATGTATTTTTTGTTGTCTAACCCCCTTAAGACTAGATATCACCATTGGCTTTGGCTAATGGGGATCCTAATAAATCAAATACAAAATCAGATTGCGCCATTTTAAATGTATTTCTTGCATTTTCCATTGTCTTGGATCTGATACGTTTCCTCAAAAGCACTTGGTCGATATTGTCAACAGCCACATTTTTGGCTTTAACCTTTATTTCCATAGACAGTTGGCCCTGTTTTTATTTTTATTATTGAGCTCTTACAGTTGAGCCATGAGTGAAAAAGGGTGACTTTTGGGGTGCATCTCATTCCTTCAGTGCATTCTCCAGATGTTATGTGCATTGCACTTTACATGCTTTGAAGCATATTCAACGGTTCACTTGTAGGCCCGTTGTGGCTGACCACTCAATATACTGTACAATGTCTGTCAAGCCTGTACAAACATTTTGTTCAGACATTTTCTAATTTATCAGTCTGTCAAGTGTTTTCCAAGTCCACCTAAACAGACCAATGTCCCTTCATACCAAATTTTGCCATACTTTCGGATTCTTCACCCTCTGCAGAGGGAAGTGTTGAAGCACAAACCAAATAGAACATTTTTATTCTCCAATTCATTCATACGCCCAATACAGAAGTCAGAGTACGCCTTTTCTAAATAAGGCTAATGATTTATGGGGAACTGTTTTTGCTTTTCTCTCTGCCTTTACACACGGCTGTCTGGTTCACATCCTTGCTCTGGCAGAGGGAATTAATTTACCTTTGTTAAGCCTTCTGCTTTGCAGTTGACCCCACGTTTTCTCAAACCCTTCCTGCTCTAATGCTGGCCACGGGTCTGTGACCTCTTAGACCTGTAACTGAGGAGAAATGTCAATTTCCCGTTTTATGTCCTTCTCAGAGGAGTGATGTGAATATGTAGACATGTAAAGATGGATGAGTTCTTTGCTACATACCTCATATGGATATCTCCCCTATATCCCTTACAAGGAAGGCCCAGGGATAATTAATAGCAATGCCGCACCCAAAGACAAATGACCTCACTCCAGGACCCTCATCTGTTTTTCATTGTTTTGAGCCCTTCATTGGGCTGGTTTGCTTAATGAAGCCAATATAAAACTGCCTTCAAAGGGCACTGTGCACAGCAATCCCTCTCCATGACTATTTGGAATGAATGATCATACTCTGTGCAGCTCATAGAACTCCTCAGATACGCTGGTTAATTCATAGCAGCAGTGTTAGACAAACAGCAGCAGTCCCAATTAGGGTTGGAAACTTTACGGTCAATTTCTGGAATATTTCAATGGGAAGTTACACCCTGGAATTTGGGGAATTTTGTTTTAAATTCATCAATAAAGTTAGCTTATGACAGTGAACCTTTTTTTGTGTGATACACAAGGCAATTCAAGTTATTGTGGCATATTTTGGTTAAGCTATCCTCAATTCAATGAAATTGCAACCCTCTGCATGCACAGTGCATTCTTCCATCACATGCACAGCTGATTCTCAAGATCTTGCACACTAATGAGATGCTATTGAGCCCACACTACTACACTGTCTGAGCAAAGGACTACATGCTTTCTGGTAAGTTTTGATTACAATACTGGGTGGGGTGAATATATTTTATACGACATACATTATATTTTTTGTTATCTAGTAAGTAGTAGCCTACAGCAAAGTGTGTTCATTTCTAACTTCAATTTCTGGTAGTTAGTTTTTTGCTACCATGTGGGTTTTAGCTTGCTTGAGCCTGTTTCCATACATGTTTCATTTTTAAAACATTTATCTTACAAAGGAGTTGTTTAATCTGACGGCATAACTATTTATCTGTACATGGAATTGTATTAGTTTGTAATTATTTTAGTTTTTTTTCAATCCTTTACAGGGAAATTCCACGGGCACTAGCTGATGTGTGGAGACATTTCACTGCAGCTAATGTCGAAGGAAAAGCTGAGTACATTTGCAAAAACTGTGCCAAATCATATGTGAAGAATGCAACAAAGATGTAGAATCATCTGGCCAAGTGCATGAAGTTCCCTTAGCGCTCACAACAAGCAACCTCTGACAAAAGACCCTCTACTTCTATTAGAGGTGAAAATGATGAATCAGACACGTTATCGATAGCAACAGCTCATGGTCCTCCTGGAATCAGAAGGTTTTTTTGACTCAATGGAGGAACGTAGTCAGAGAAATGCTGATGAATGTCTTGCTCGAGCTGTGTATGCAGCTGGTTCATCTCTGATGCTTCCAAGTACTGGACGAGTTTTCTGAATGTTCTTCACCTAGCATACACCCCTCCAACCAGACATACTTTATCTACTAATTTGCTGGATGCAGAGTTCAACAGAGTTCAAGTGAAGGTCAAGCAAATCATACAGAAAGCAGATTGTTTTACAATCGTCTCTGATGGGTGGTCGAATGTTCGTGGCCAAGGAATAATTAACTACATCTCCACCCCTCAACCAGTATTCTACAAGAGCACAGACACAATGGACAACGGACACACCGGCCTCTACATTGCAGATGAGCTGAAGGCAGTCATCAATGACCTTGGACCACAGAAGGTATTTGCACTGGTGACAGACAATGTTGCAAACATGAAGGATGCTTGGTCTAAAGTGGAGGAGTCCTACCCTCACATCACACCCATATGACTGTGCTGCTCATGCATTGAATCTGCTCCTCAAGGACATCATGGCACTGAAAACAGTGGATACACTCTACGAGAGCCAAGGAATGGTTAGGTATGTGAAGGGTCATCAAGTTACAGCAGCAATCTACCTCACCAAGCAAAGTGAGAAGAATAAGAGCACCACATTGAAGCTGTCCAACACCCGTTGGAGTGGTGTTATCATGTTTGACAGTCTCCTGGAGGGGAAGGAGTCTCTCCAAAGAATGGGAATATCAGTCTGCCAATATGGAGTGGGCTCACTCAACATTTTGCCGAAGAACACAACCATGAATAAAGAAGGGTACCAACACATCCTCCGAGAGCTACTTCTCTCAACCACCCAGGAGCAGTCTGGTGACGAACAATACTTTTTCCAGCATGATGGAGCACCTTGCCATAAGGCAAAAGCAATAACTAAGTGGCTTCAACTTCATATAATTGTCAATACAAGCCTTTGACACTTATGAAATGCTTGTAATTATACTTCAGTATTCCATAGTGACATCTGACAAAAATATCTAAAGACACTGAAGCAGCAAACTTTGGAAATTAATATTTGTGTCATTCTCAAACCTTTTGGCCATGACTGTACAGTTGAAGTAGGAAGTTTACATACACTTAGGTTGGAGTTATTAAAACACGTTTTTCAACCACTCCACAAATTTCTTGTTAACTAACTATAGTTTTGGCAAGTCGGTTCAGACATCTACTTTGCATGACACAAGTAATTTTTCCAACATTTTTTTTACAGACAGATTATTTCACTGTATAATTAATTGTATCACAATTCCAGTGAGTCAGAAGTTTTACATATGCTAAGTTGACTGTGACTTGTTGTGGCAAAATGGCTTAAGGACAACAAAGTCAAGGTATTGGAGTGGCCATCACAAAGTCCTGACCTCAATCCCATAGAAAATTTGTGGGCAGAACTGAAAAATCGTGTGTGAGCAAGAAGGCCTACAAACCTGACTCAGTTACACCAGCTCTGTCAGGAGGAATGGGCCAAAATTCACCAAACTTATTGTGGGAAGCTTGTGGAAGGCCTAAGATGTATGTACACTTCTGACTTCAACTGTATGTTGAAAACATTTTTGGGAGATGCGATGGATCATTAGGGAATCATTCAATATTCCCTTTCATTTGTTGTACAGTCAAATCATCCCATGTGAAGAGTCAGATCATTTAATAAAATTTCAATTTGTAACTACATCTTTTTTTCTTCTATTGGAAGCACTTAATTGCAAATGTCTACTTATGATAAGGTAAAATATTTGTTTCTGTCTGCGTATGATGTGGTAAATATATCCAATGCAATATGGATATTGCATATATTTCTGTTAATTCCCACGGAAAGTTCCCACCTCTGAATATTCCTCAAAATATGCAACCCTAGTCCCAATTATGTTTTTTTTGCCTCTGTGTCCCATAGGCTACACTCATGGTGACCAGTTAGAGCCCTTTTCCGCTGCCCCTTCATGAAAGTTCCCATTCTCCTGGACAGTCTGAACAGCACTGGGTAGCTCCCATGCCACTGGGCCACAAAGGCTGCTATATCAGCATTTTTTTGTCCCTTTGACATCTGGCTCAGGGTCTCAGTGCCAGTCTGTACCCTCTGTGGCTACAGCTCAGGGCCAATCACAAACAGGAACAAGGCTTGGCCTCTGACTGTGCATCTACCCCTGGCTGGCTCACAAACAGCAGCTCAGATCACACCCATACTTTTCAAACTGCTCATTTCAGGATGAAGACAGTAAATGTATCCATGTTTTTCTGTGCTGTAGTGCACATTTATGAAATGCTTCTCGGATGCAGCCTCCAGCTATACATACGCTGTGAGCACATTCTGTGTCGATATTTTGACACTGCTATTTGAGCAACCTCACACTGCTGTTTACTATTTTAGAGCCATGCTTTCTGCATGCTCTTGTTTTTAAGCAGTATTTCCTTTGAAATCTCAGTGTGAACCGGGGAATGGAGGCATCCTGTTGTGTTGCGCTTGCTGTCAAATGGTAGGGAGCCTTTTGCTCGGTTCCCTTGCGGTTAATGGTATCTTGTTTAGACTGTGTTGGGTTATAGTGTTTCAGAACTGTTGTTCTGGTGTGACTGCCAAAGCATCCCCTGCCATTAGCTCAGATTACTTCAGCTTCGGCAAGGCTTTTACAGGTGCTACAATGACCGTATTATGAATGGGAAGACAAGCTGTGTCCTGCTCAGACTGAGAGGTGTTGATATCTTCCTTATCGGCTCAGAATTGCTCTGTTATTTAGTATTTTGGTAGATGATGGCAAATACAACATGTCTTATTACCTATAAAGGCTAGAGTTCCTGAGAAAGACTTGACTGGCTGTTACTCTACGATAAGTCATGCTCAGTGCAGCCCTACCTCGTAGCAGTGGTAATGTCTAGCTTGTTGACTAATGGGGGAGGATTTCCTGACAGTGAATTTAGCCAGTGACAATTGTCTTTGTCTGGGTTTTTGGCAAGCCTTGTCTGGGCTTGGCCTCTGGCTGTTTTGAACTGTTATCTGAGTTGAGAGCCACCACTGCTGCATAAAACGGGACTTTTACAAGGCACCTATATAGCACTGGTGAGGTAGTAGATGATTAGACAACACCTTTAAGATCCCTATCAGCTACAGTGCCTTGCGAAAGTATTCGGCCCCCTTGAACTTTGCGACCTTTTGCCACATTTCAGGCTTCAAACATAAAGATATAAAACTGTATTTTTTTGTGAAGAATCAACAACAAGTGGGACACAATCATGAAGTGGAACGACATTTATTGGATATTTCAAACTTTTTTAACAAATCAAAAACTGAAAAATTGGGCGTGCAAAATTATTCAGCCCCCTTAAGTTAATACTTTGTAGCGCCACCTTTTGCTGCGATTACAGCTGTAAGTCGCTTGGGGTTTGTCTCTATCAGTTTTGCACATCGAGAGACTGAATTTTTTTCACATTCCTCCTTGCAAAACAGCTCGAGCTCAGTGAGGTTGGATGGAGAGCATTTGTGAACAACAGTTTTCAGTTCTTTCCACAGATTCTCGATTGGATTCAGGTCTGGACTTTGACTTGGCCATTCTAACACCTGGATATGTTTATTTTTGAACCATTCCATTGTAGATTTTGCTTTATGTTTTGGATCATTGTCTTGTTGGAAGACAAATCTCCGTCCCAGTCTCAGGTCTTTTGCAGACTCCATCAGGTTTTCTTCCAGAATGGTCCTGTATTTGGCTCCATCCATCTTCCCATCAATTTTAACCATCTTCCCTGTCCCTGCTGAAGAAAAGCAGGCCCAAACCATGATGCTGCCACCACCATGTTTGACAGTGGGGATGGTGTGTTCAGCTGTGTTGCTTTTACGCCAAACATAACGTTTTGCATTGTTGCCAAAAAGTTCAATTTTGGTTTCATCTGACCAGAGCACCTTCTTCCACATGTTTGGTGTGTCTCCCAGGTGGCTTGTGGCAAACTTTAAACAACACTTTTTATGGATATCTTTAAGAAATGGCTTTCTTCTTGCCACTCTTCCATAAAGGCCAGATTTGTGCAATATATGACTGATTGTTGTCCTATGGACAGAGTCTCCCACCTCAGCTGTAGCTCTCTGCAGTTCATCCAGAGTGATCATGGGCCTCTTGGCTGCATCTCTGATCAGTCTTCTCCTTGTATGAGCTGAAAGTTTAGAGGGACGGCCAGGTCTTGGTAGATTTGCAGTGGTCTGATACTCCTTCCATTTCAATATTATCGCTTGCACAGTGCTCCTTGGGATGTTTAAAGCTTGGGAAGTCTTTTGTATCCAAATCCGGCTTTAAACTTCTTCACAACAGTATCTCGGACCTGCCTGGTGTGTACCTTGTTCTTCATGATGCTCTCTGCGCTTTTAACGGACCTCTGAGACTATCACAGTGCAGGTGCATTTATACGGAGACTTGATTACACACAGGTGGATTGTATTTATCATCATTAGTCATTTAGGTCAGCATTGGATCATTCAGAGATCCTCACTGAACTTCTGGAGAGAGTTTGCTGCACTGAAAGTAAAGGGGCTGAATAATTTTGCACGCCCAATTTTTCAGTTTTTGATTTATTAAAAAAGTTTGAAATATCCAATAAATGTCGTTCCACTTCATGATTGTGTCCCACTTGTTGTTGATTCTTCACAAAAAAATACAGTTTTATATCTTTGTGTTTGAAGCCTGAAATGTGGCAAAAGGTCGCAAAGTTCAAGGGGGCCGAATACTTTCGCAAGGCACTGTATATGTGCTGTAAAGTTTAACATGATTGAAATGGTTGCTTCTCTTGGGAGGAAAAATGCTTTACTTGGAAATGAAGGCCTCATAATTGCTCTTAATTTTTAAAGGCCACAATCTGAGGGATTGGTTTGGGTCATGTTTTTACAGTAACATAAGGGATGTCTGGTCCTAGTGTTTCTGTAAAGAGACATTTAAAAAAAAAAACCAGCTTTATATTCGTCATTTCCAGCACCACCCTAACATCAACATATGTGAAAATGGTATGTTTCTATGTTGTGTGGAAATCATATGATTTTAACCAATTATGAGTAGGCATTACTGACTAATTGTCTACTAATATGTTGATGTAAGCGGAAAGTGTTTCCAATATCTTTTTTACTACAAAACGTAGTCATTTTCACATGTTGATTTTTGGGGTGGTGCTGGAAATGATGAATATGAAGTTGAAAGATTTTGAAATGTCCTTTATAAAGACTAAAACATTATGGATGACGTGGGAGAGAGTAAAGTGGAAACCCAAATAGAGTTTGGAAGATGAGTTGTAGTACGTATCTGTGAACCTTTTATTTAGCAGAGGCTTGATGGAGTATACACAGTCAGGCATGAGGGAGCAATTTCTTTGTGTCGCTTTAGATAACTAGTCTACCTTTCTGGAGTGAATATATTATTTAAAGTGATATTATTAATGTCTAACCCTTGCTATATTGGGTTGCAATTCAACTTTAATGATCATATCCAGTGTGAGTGTTATATGGAAATGATTTGTTTCTGGAGCTTGCCAGCAAGCTTAAGTCAGTTTGTGACTGGCCTGTGTTTGATGAATTGGCCCCATATTTTATATCTCCTACAGGACTGATAGAGGTAGTTCTAGGGGTGGATGGATCCCTCAGTATTCAGATCCTCTTGATCATAAAGTGACATTTTAATTGTCTATGAAACAGGTTTTTAATAATATACTTTTTGAGAAGTACCTCAGCATAATATGATAATTGTTGAAGTGTTGATGTCATCATGCTGTGGTGAAATTTTAACAATACAAAGTGGAACCTTAAGGCTCCTCATTAGTAGAGACGGACACAATACAGTGCCTTGCGAAAGTATTCGGCCCCCTTGAACTTTGCGACCTTTTGCCACATTTCAGGCTTCAAACATAAATATATAAAACTGTATTTTTTTGTGAAGAATCAACAACAAGTGGGACACAATCATGAAGTGGAACGACATTTATTGGATATTTCAAACTTTTTTAACAAATCAAAAACTGAAAAATTGGGCGTGCAAAATTATTCAGCCCCTTTACTTTCAGTGCAGCAAACTCTCTCCAGAAGTTCAGTGAGGATCTCTGAATGATCCAATGTTGACCTAAATGACTAATGATGATAAATACAATCCACCTGTGTGTAATCAAGTCTCCGTATAAATGCACCTGCACTGTGATAGTCTGAGGTCCGTCAAAAGCGCAGAGAGCATCATGAAGAACAAGGAACACACCAGGCAGGTCAGAGATACTGTTGTGAAGAAGTTCAAAGCCGGATTTGGATACAAAAAGATTTCCCAAGCTTTAAACATCCCAAGGAGCACTGTGCAAGCGATAATATTGAAATGGAAGGAGTATCAGACCACTGCAAATCTACCAAGACCTGGCCGTCCCTCTAAACTTTCAGCTCATACAAGGAGAAGACTGATCAGAGATGCAGCCAAGAGGCCCATGATCACTCTGGATGAACTGCAGAGATCTACAGCTGAGGTGGGAGACTCTGTTCATAGGACAACAATCAGTTGTATATTGCACAAATCTGGCCTTTATGGAAGAGTGGCAAGAAGAAAGCCATTTCTTAAAGATATCCATAAAAGTGTTGTTTAAAGTTTGCCACAAGCCACCTGGGAGACACACCAAACATGTGGAAGAAGGTGCTCTGGTCAGATGAAACCAAAATTGAACTTTTTGGCAACAATGCAAAATGTTATGTTTGGCGTAAAAGCAACACAGCTGAACACACCATCCCCACTGTCAAACATGGTGGTGGCAGCATCATGGTTTGGGCCTGCTTTTCTTCAGCAGGGACAGGGAAGATGGTTAAAATTGATGGGAAGATGGATGGAGCCAAATACAGGACCATTCTGTAAGAAAACCTGGTGGAGTCTGCAAAAGACCTGAGACTGGGACGGAGATTTGTCTTCCAACAAGACAATGATCCAAAACACAAAGCAAAATCTACAATGGAATGGTTCAAAAATAAACATATCCAGGTGTTAGAATGGCCAAGTCAAAGTCCAGACCTGAATCCAATCGAGAATCTGTGGAAAGAACTGAAAACTGCTGTTCACAAATGCTCTCCATCCAACCTCACTGAGCTCGAGCTGTTTTGCAAGGACGAATGGAAAAAAATGTCAGTCTCTCGATGTGCAAAACTGATAGACATACCCCAAGCGACTTACAGCTGTAATCGCAGCAAAAGGTGGCGCTACAAAGTATTAACTTAAGGTGGCTGAATAATTTTGCACGCCCAATTTTTCAGTTTTTGATTTGTTAAAAAAGTTTGAAATATCCAATAAATGTCGTTCCACTTCATGATTCTGTCCCACTTGTTGTTGATTCTTCACAAAAAAATAGTTTTATATCTTTATGTTTGAAACCTGAAATGTGGCAAAAGGTCGCAAAGTTCAAGGGGCCCGAATACTTTCGCAAGGCACTGTATGTGAGACATTGAGAAGACATGGGGGAGTGTGTGTGTGGTCATGGGACTACCGGTGTGTGATCATGGGACTACCGCTCAACTGCTGTATGCTCTGACCTCAAGATGATTTAGTCCCTACCTAAAGTTCATAGGCTAGTCTGTAGCATCAATCACTTATCACAGACACTCACTGCTCATTGCCTGACAACTCCTACCATTGACCTCTGTCTCTCACTCAGACCAGGAAAATAATATTATTGTTGATTTTCCAGCTGCGACTTGAACACATCTGTACCCCACGTCACAGGCCCTTATAATGTTTATTTGTGAGTTGCAGTGGGATAAATAATTTGTCAATACAGCATCTATTTCCTGCGCCAGCATAGTCTGACCCCTGTCCAATGTGAATGAGTAGCTTTTGTAGACCTAGCAGGGGAATTACACTTATTCCAGACAGAGTTGCTCACAACCTTTAGTAGTCAGAGCAGGGAACAGTCAGTTCCTGGAAAGTTTGTTTTCTTCATCCTCTCTGTTCTCGATTCGCATCTCAGATCAAGTCGATGTTTGTTTTGTCATATGCACAGGATACACAGTACAATGAAAAGCTTACTTGCAAGCTCTCCTCTCAACAGTGCAACAACAAATATATAAATTAAATAAAAACATTACATCAGTAGATTGTTCTGTTCATTTCTATCAATTTCAGTAGCAACCATGGTAATAATGTAGTAAAAACACCTACTACTAGGAAATATTATATGGCAATATGTAACCTAGTCCCTGAGCCACAGTGTCTGATTTCTGTCCAGTGTGAAGTAGAGATCTAGCTAACGCTTTTAAGAGGCCTACCATAACACTTCTGTACAGTGTGAAGTAGTAGCTACTATAAGTGAAGGACCTCAGAGAGTTGTCCCCAGTGTGACTAATGGCAGACAAGGGAAGCTCATTGCCAAGGCACAGCCATCTCTCCCTCAAGCTCCCGCCAGGCCTATAATCAAAAGCACCGTTGTGAGCTAGAAGAAAGGCAGGCTGGGCTTCTTGGCTAGGCTACCACACTGTGGCAATTTAAACAAGTCGGTAAACATGGACCTCCCTCTCGCTATTTCTCTCGACTTCCCCCGGGCTTCCTCACTGAAGACATATTATTCTGAACTCATCTCTTCTTTTTTATCAATGTTTTGCAGAATGAGGTCAGCTAGGCTGTCTGTCATTTACTGATGTCTATGAAGTAATAAACTACTGATTCGATGCTCCTATACTAGAGGTCGACCGATTTATGATTTAACGCCGATACCAATACTGACTATTGGAGGACCAATAAAGCCAATACCGATTAATTGGCCGATTTTTAAAAATATATATATTTTACATTTATTTGTAATAATCACAATTACAACAATACTGAATGAACACTTATTTATTTATTGTTATTTTACCCCTTTTTCTCCCCAATTTCGTGGTATCCAATTGTTTTTTTAAAGTAACTACTATCTTGTCTCATCGCTACAACTCCCGTACGGGCTCGGGAGAGGTTGAAAGTCATGCGTCCTCCAATACACAACCCAACCAAGCCGTACTGCTTCTTAACACAGCGCCATCCAACCCAGAAGCCAGACGCACCAATGTGTCGGAGGAAACACCGTGCACCTGGCAACCTTGGTTAGCGTGCACTACGCCCGGTCCGCCACAGGTGTCGCAGGTGCGCGATGAGACAAGGATATCCCTACCGGCCAAACCCTCCCGGTCGCGGCCGGTTACGACAGAGCCTGGGTGCGAACCCAGAGTCTCTGGTGGCACAGCTGGACACTTATTTTAACTTAATATAATACATCAATAAAATCAATTTAGCCTCAAATAAATAATGAAACGTTCAATTTGGTTTAAATAATGCAAAAACAAAGTGTTGGAGAAGAAAGTAATATGTGCCAATATGCAATATGTGCCATGTAAAAATGCGTGACATTTTAAATATGTGCCATGTAAAAAAAGCAAACGTTTAAGTTCCTTGCTCAGAACATGAGAACATATGAAAGTTGGTGGTTCCTTTTAACATGAGACTTCAATATTCCAAGGTAATAGGTTTTAAGTTGTAGTTAATATAGTATTTATAGGACTATTTCTCTCTATACCATTTGTATTTCATATACTTTTGACTATTGGATGTTCTTATAGGCACTATAGTATTGCTTCCACCCCTCTCCTCGCCCCTACCTGGGCTCGAACCAGGAACAAATCGACAACAGCCACACTCGAAGCAGCGTTACCCATCGCCCACCAAAAGCCACGGCCCTTGCAGCGCAAGGGGAATAACTACTCCAAATCTAAAAGTGAGTGACGTTTAAAATGGTATTAGCGCACACCCAGCTAACTAGCTAGCCATTTCACATCGGTTACACCAGCCATTAGGCTGATAGGCTTGAAGTCATAAACGGCGCTGTGCTTGCGAAGAGCTGCTGTTTGAATGAATGTTTACAGGCCTGCTGCTGCTCAGTCAGACTGCTCTATCAAATCAAACTTAATTATAACATAATAACACACAGAAATACGAGCCTTTGGTCATTAATATGGTCGAATCCGGAAACTATCATTTTGAAAACAAAACGTTTTAATTCCGTGAAATACGGAACCGTTCTGTATTTTATCTAACGGGTGGCATCCCTAAATCTAAATATTCCTGTTACATTGCACAACCTTCAATGTTATGTCATAATTATGTAAAATTCTGGCAAATTAGTTCGCAATGAGCCAGGCAGCCCAAACTGTTGCATATACCCTGACTCTGCATGCAATGAACGTAAGAGAAATGACACAATTTCACCTGGTTAATATTGCCTGCTAAACTGGATTAGTAGTTATAAGTAGTGATTATGATTGATTGTTTTTTATAAGATATGTTTAATGCTAGCTAGCAATTTACCTTGGCTTCTACTGCATTCGCGTAACAGGCAGGCTCCTCGTGGAGTGCAAGATGGTTGCAAGATTGGATCCCCTGAGCTGACAAGGTGAAAATCTGTCGTTCTGCCCCTGAACAAGGCAGTTAACCCACCGTCCTAGGCCGTAATTGAAAATAAGAATGTGTTCTTAACGGACTTGCCTTGTTAAATGAAGGTATACAAAAAAATATATATATTTTTTTTAAATCGGAATTCGGTGCCCCAAAATACCGATTGTTATGAAAACTTGAAATCGGCCCTAATTAATCGGCCATTCCGATTAATCGGTCAACCTCTATTCTATACCTGTAATTACTACATCATGTATCACTTCCCAGCTCTGACAGGGAATTTTTTTCCCTATTCATTCTCTGATCCAGAGTGAATTTAAAGGAGCAATTAGGGTTAAGTGCCTTGCTCATGGGGAAATTGACTGATTAAAAAAATATAAAAAATTCAACTAGTCAACTCAGGGATTTGAACCAAAAACTTTTCGGTTGCTGGCCCAACACTCTTAACCTCTAAGCTAGGCTTAACCGCTGGGCTAGGCTACCTGTCGACCTATGTGATCCTATAACCCCTATTATAATTGTATCGCTGTGCATCATGGAGCTCTACCGGAATGGATAGCTGCATCCCTGTTGTTGACTTGTGTTCTGGTAGGTGCTCAGAGGAGTTACACAACTCCACACTGCCACCTGCATTCGCAAAATCCTTGTGGTTTGGACTTCAACCATCGTGGTTTTGACTTGAGCTGTCGTGGTTTTGGACTGGTCTGCTCGCTCTGGCGTAAACTATATTTGACACCGCTTAAATACAGTCATTAGTGCATCTGGAAGCAACAGCCAAGCCTCTTCTTTCCCCTGCTGTCTGCCCCAACATCAGCTGAGTGACTAGTCATGGGTCATTTGCCTTTCAATCTCACTCTGATTCCCCTGCATTGCATTACTGCAAGTTGAACACAAGCTCAAATCATATTTGGGTTCCCGACTATTTATTGGTTCACTGAAATTCACAAATTGAAGCAAATGGAAGCACTGATTATGATGCTCTAAAGATGAAGTGATGTCAATGCTTTTCCTGGTGTATTGAGTCTGATGTCTGTCTGATTTGGATAGCTTCTCTGTAAATAGTTGTCCTTTTATGACCCTAAAATAGATGTTCTGAATGTCCTCCCCAGTGGTTTCACCAGGGACTATCAATAACATAATACATTCCACTCAAACATCTGGTATGTGAAGCCTCTCTTGTTCTCTTTACCTGTTGCATTGTGTGTGTGTGTGTGTGTGTGTTATATATTTTACTTTTATTTAACTAGGCAAGTCAGTTAAGAACAAATTCTTATTTACAATGACAACCTAGGAACAGTGGGTTAGAACAACAGATTTGTACCTTGTCAGCTCAGGGGTTTGAACTTGCAACCTTCCGGTTACTAGTCCAACGCTCTAATCACTAGGCTACCCGAGCTGTGTGTGTGCCTGCCTGTGCACCTCTTTATTTCTTTTAGCATTATATATATATATATAATATAATTGCTTTGACGCTGTGTTTATCTTAGAGAAAACAGAGTTACGCTGCTGGCAGTTTGAGTCAGCAGATCCATTCAGGAGGATATTCCTGACTTAGCACTTCCTCCCTGCTCTGTCTTACGAGTGACTTCACACACAGGAAGTAGAGTTCACTGGGCTGCCCAGACACCCAGAACACTGATTTAGCAGATGAACTCCCATTTAGCCAGTTTCTTCTCATAGATTTCGGTTAAACTATTTATGTTTTCCTCATTTAATCCGGCACTTAATTTGTGTACAAATGAGCTGTTTGGTTTGTTTCATGTTGCTATAAAATTGTAAGAGTTGCTTTGAAAAGGCATTTTGATTCTTTATCCTCTCCCTCACAAATAACATGATAAATATTAAGAAATGTGCCTTGAAAAGAAAGGATTAGCCTAATTCCAGTTGGCCTAATTAAATGACTGGAAGGATATTGTATGACAGTTTGTACTATCTAACTGTGAGCTTGCTCTGTTAGCATCCATCACTGCAGTGTCCCCATCACTGCACTCCAGCCATGAATTATACTGTTCATCCAGATGGAAGAGTGCCCTCTACAGGCCCTCCAAATTCACACGCAGCAGCAGTCCACATCTCTCATCTAAATACAAAGCTGTCTGGGCCCTGTTTGCAGTGGTAACCATGAGCAGGGCAGGCTGGCACTGTACGAAGGGTGCTGCAGTGCTGACAGACCGAAGCACTTCATATTTGAGTCACAATTTATAAAGGGAGGATTATAAAGGGTTCTTCAAATACATTGCAATGGCCATTTTAATGTGGACCTTAACATTATTTTGTGCTCACATAATGCAACTAAACAAAGTCAAACATTTCCTGCAAGCTAGCTACATTTAATGGATTACGAACAGTTCACAGGAAGGAAACGACCATCAGCATTTCCCATACAAATACATACAAATCCTGGAATCTTATTTTTGCTATTTTGTGAAGGTGAGATTCAGGGATTTTTCTTGATTGAAAGCAATAGGCTAGGATGATGGCCTTTTTGAATTTCTAGATCTTTCTGCACATTGTTGGCCAGAAGGAGTTTCTCCACTGAAGCCTGCAGACCATGATATGTCCTTGCCACTTCGCAAACCAGAGCCTGTTCTATTCTCAGTCAAACTAGCAGGCAAATTGTCAAGCTTCTTTGAAGTGTGAAAATGGTTGGCTAAAGTAACAACACTGTGTCAATACAATAGAAATGTTACATTGATAAAGTCCTCGGACCATTGCAGAAATCCATACATTCTAGAGTGATCTGTTAGTGTTTTTGTTTGTTTACGGTCATGAGGTCCTTGTCCTCTTTTCCAGGGACTGGCCTCTCCTCAGCTGAGATGACGCAGACGAGTTGACCCATTAACCCCTTCCCTCCCTCTCTCTTTGTCCCCCTCTAATCCACCACCCGGGGGCGGCAGCGGGAGTTTGTTTGATGCTGCTACAACACATTCACACATTTTGAGGGGTCCCCACTTAACAAGTAAATGGGGTTAAACCCACGCATGCTGCGTAGCCTGCTGTATGCTTGCTTAGCTCGCACGGAGAGTCGAGCTAGGCTTGAACTCTGGAACTAAATTGCACACCAGGAAAGTGGCTGAATACACCCATTGTCTGGGCCACTGGGTAAAGTTTGGGCTTGAAGGGTTTGATCCCATTTAAGACCATTAGAAAACATTGGCCAATTCCTGAAATGTAAAGCAATGGAAAACACAGTCCAGAGAGGATGCCAGTGGTTTCTGCCTCAAACTCAAATCAGAATCCATGAGAGCGTTCGCCTAGGCGTTTCCATGAGTATTGTTCTTCTTCAAGAGACTGGTTGAGAATGATGTACCATGTGCAGACGTGACCACAGGACAGACATGGACACAGACACAGGGCACAGTCACCCTAGTCATAGTCTGTTCTCTCTGCTACCACACGGCAAGCGCCAAGTCTAGGTCCAAAAGGCTCCTTAGCAGCTTCTACCTCCAAGCCATAAGACTGCTGAACAATTAATCAAATGGCCACCCGTACTATTTACATTGAACCCCCCCCCCCCCATCTTTGTGCAGCTGTGGGACTGGGTATGGGTCTAGGAGTGCTGGCTTTCCCAACAGACGTGGGAACTGCCACAGACCGGCTCAGTCAACTCATTGGACGCTACACAGGCACATGGCATGAGGAAGCACCAAGTCATACTAAAATGTGGTACACCGTTTTACAAACTAAAGTTCACTAAATAACACATACAACTTATAATGGCCAGTGTCGCAGCATTTGAATGGTTAGCTACCGATCAGGAAATACTGTCACAGTAATTGGGCTGCTGGATAGCCAGACTAACTACATATCAGAGGTAGCTTAACTCTCATCGTGGCTGTACGTCGGCCTTTTGAAAGATGGTAACATAGAAATAGAATGAATTAGTGGGTGTATAATATAAATTTTTCTCATGCTTATACTGGTACACATAAAAGTAAGGTAATTTTAAAGTGTCCTTCAGCATCACTGAGGTTATCATGCCAATCATTTGCAATGGCTCTTTTTCAATAAATCTGTTATTCATAAGTGGATATTAATACCTGAGAAGCAATTCAAGTGGAGAAGATGTTTAGCTGCAGTGTGATTTATTTAAAAAATTGTGTGCAAGGTTTTGAACTGATGTTGACCCAAAAATTAGTGTTTCAAATGATATGACTTCGAAGACTATATATCATCATTTTGTTCTTTATCATGTCATTTTCAGGTGAGGAATGTCAACTGATTTGCAGGACATATGCTTGATATCAAATCAATAAGAATGGACTACTTTCTGAAAATGAACTGAAGATATGAATCATCTCATGATTGATTTAATTATTGCATTCTGGAAGCCAATAATCTTTCTATGAGGACACATACTGTATGTAGAAATGGACAGTATGGTGTTATATGGGGGATAAGCACTACACACTGGCCTTCTTGTACCAACCCAGTTTCCAGTGCTGACTGAGGTTATTCTTAAGATTGAGTTTATGGTTTTGTGGCCCAGTCTGGTTTTTTGGTAGTGTCATTATCTGGCTCTGAAGTAAAATCTGAATGAGGCCTGTTTTTCATACTGTCCAAAGTGGTAATTAATAATGTGGCTCTCGTCAAGAGGATTATTATATAGTACCTATTCTAAAAGAGCAATTTAGAAATGAGGACTTATATTATCCAGAAACAAAAGAATGAACAGACAACACAAGTTTCTTGGTTCTAATAGTTGTCAATGTAAAGTGGTATTTAATTTACTGTGCCCTAATTGCAACGTCTAACATGCTCACTTCTCCTTAGCTTCAGACATTGTGTGAATTGAATGATGTTTAAATGCACCTTGCCAAGGGTATAGGACCAATGTGAATCACAGACAGAGGTAGTCTACTCTATCTCTGCATGTGTTTCTCAGTCAAATCCATCCAAATCAATCAAGCAAAATGGATTAGTCACATGCTTGGTAAACAACAGGTGTAGACTAACAGTGAAATGCATTCTTATGGGCCCTTCGCAACAATGTAGAGAAACGTTGAAAAATGATAGAGAAAAAAAAGAATGAAACGAGGAATAAATTAACGTCACACTACTTTGTCTTTGTTGTTCACATTGTGATTGATCCTGCAGCTCAACCTTTCATTCATGAATGGAGCCTAACTAACTCCATATGAAGGCTCTCTTCTCCCTCCCTCTTTATGTCTACCCAGTGTAAAACTTTTCGGAATCAATGATTTTTATTAGCCGATATGGAAAAACCTCAGATTTCCCACTGGATACTTCCGGATTTTGGCAATGAGGCCCCGTATCTACTTCCCCAGAGTCAGATACACTTGTGGATACCATTGTTTTTTCTCAGTCCAGTGTGAAGGAAGTTATAAGATGTTTCTCGAGTCAACTAACTAGCGTTATCATTGCGCTAGCACTAGTTAGCGTTGGTTATGGGATATATAACACTGGTATCCACTAGTTGATATGACTCTGGGGAAGTAGATAAAGGGCCTCATTGCCAAAATCCTGAAGTATCCCTTTAAGCTATGCTTCTCAGCTGCCAGTGTGCAAGGAAAGCAGCTGGGACAGGGTAGTGCGGTTTGTGGGGAGAGATTGTCTGTGTGTGTGTGCATGTGTAGCTGGGATAAGCTGTGTCAGTCAGGAAAGGATCCCATCATTCACTCTTAGGATTGGGACAGGACTATGAGACTTAGCACACTGCTGCTTCTGCTACTGCAGGAGAGGACAGGAGCTCTCAGACCATGCAAGAGGAACACTGATGTGGGCAGCTGACAAAAGTAGCTGGTGCATCATACACAGGCTGCTTCTAGTTGTGTGTAAATCTTAATCCATAATTTGCTGATCATTTTGTATTCAATCAAATGACGTACACTTTACAAGTCAAGAAGCACTTTACTTGACTAGCACTTGCAAATAGTGAACAATATTTTTTGCATTGTGTTTTTGTGTTTACCGATCATGTTGCGTATACAGTATGTGATTTTATATTCCTTGATTTACAGTAGTATTGGCAGAAATTTACCCAATTTAGGCAAAGGTGTGTTTAATAACATGGTTAAATATTAAGTAATTGTTACTGCACCAAATGCAACTGTTTTTGACCTGATTCCTTGGAAAGTATCTGTTTAATTCAAACAGTTTATTTTTCTGTATCGCTTTTCACTTGCAGGGAAACATATTTTTCCCATTAAGAGTTATTTAGGTAATTCATGTTTTGTAATGTGAATCATATTTTTAGAATCTGAACTGTAACAAAGCCTATCTGCACTTGTGTCCCATTTTGTGATATTTGGTCCTACACTTTTAATGCTTAAGGTGTTTATAACTGATCTGAAATATTCTGCACTGTTAATGGGCTCCCGAGTGGTGCAGCGGTCTAAGGCACTGCATCTGCTGTGTAAGAGGCAGTCCCTGGTTCGAATCCAGGCTAAATCACATCTGGCTGTGATTGGGAGTCCCATAGGGTGGTGCACAATTGGCCCAGCATCATTCAGGTTTGGCTGGGGTAGACCGTCATTGTAAATAAGAATTTGTTCTTAACTGACTTGCCTTGTTAAATAAATTAAATAATGCACAGATGGCCTAATTACTGTGTAATTAGTGTATAATAAATTCTGAACCCATGCTGTCCACGATGCCTAGGTGGCCCCTGTGTGTCCCTGTCTCATAGGTTATAGACAGACCAATGGGATGACTGGACTATATGAAGACACGGACATACTGCAGGTATTGTAACGGCATTGTCATATTTGATATACAAAGCTGTGACAAGCTTAGTATGCAAAGTGCTTTAGCTAGTAGCTTTATAGATTAAAATGTAATTATTGTGGAATAAGGCACATAGGTATGCGTTCCGCTGCTGACAATGTAATGTATCAGGGCCTTGTAGTGATTTCAGAATTTCCAGATATGTCTTGGGGATCGTCCATGCCATAAGCTCTGAATAGACCTCTCTGATTTAATGACCTGTAGTTTCTGGGGTGGACCTTCAGGTCTCTCGGCACCTCTCTTGCTCTTTATTCAAGTGCTTGTCATTTTTAAGATGTGCTCTCCAAATCCACTTTCATGTTACTTTTTTAGTGTATAATACAGTGAATGATGGCTGCAATTTCTTTTCCACTTGTGCGACGTAACCTGTCCCTCCGAATGATATCAGCAATGCAGGGTCATGCCAAATAAAATGCCTCCGGTCAATACGGGTGCGGTGCACAGTATATCACTGTTTTAAGGATCAAAACACATGGCTCTGCTTTTGACATTACCATATTTTAGCATCTCAGAGTTTCTGATGATCTGACATTGGGATACCTGTGCTGCAAGTGTGTGTGTGTGTGTGTGTGTGTGTGTGTGTGTGTGCACACACACTACCGTTCAAAAGTTTTGGGTCACTTAGAAATATCCTGGTTTTTCTAAGAAAAGCTTATTTTTTTGTCCATTTTAAATAACATCAAATTGATCAGAAATATAGTGTAGACATTGTTAATGTTGTACATGACAATTGTAGGCCAGGCCTGGTGTTCATTCTCAGTGTGTAGGATGTTTAATAGGCCACCCCTGGTGGTCATTCTCAGTGTGTAGGATGTTTAATAGGCCAGGCCTGGTGTTCATTCTCAGTGTGTAGGATGTTTAATAGGCCAAGCCTGGTGGTCATTCTCAGTGTGTAGGATGTTTAATAGGCCACCCCTGGTGGTCATTCTCAGTGTGTAGGATGTTTAATAGGCCACCCCTGGTGTTCATTCTCAGTGTGTAGGATGTTTAATAGGCCACCCCTGGTGGTCATTCTCAGTGTGTAGGATGTTTAATAGGCCACCCCTGGTGTTCATTCTCAGTGTGTAGGATGTTTAATAGGCCACCCCTGGTGTTCATTCTCAGTGTGTAGGATGTTTAATAGGCCACCCCTGGTGTTCATTCTCAGTGTGTAGGATGTTTAATAGGCCAGGCCTGGTGTTTATTCTCAGTGTGTAGGATGTTTAATAGGCCACCCCTGGTGGTCATTCTCAGTGTGTAGGATGTTTAATAGGCCACCCCTGGTGTTCATTCTCAGTGTGTAGGATGTTTAATAGGCCAGGCCTGGTGTTCATTCTCAGTGTGTAGGATGTTTAATAGGCCAGGCCTGGTGTTCATTCTCAGTGTGTAGGATGTTTAATAGGCCACCCCTGGTGTTCATTCTCAGTGTGTAGGATGTTTAATAGGCCAGGCCTGGTGTTCATTCTCAGTGTGTAGGATGTTTAATAGGCCACCCCTGGTGTTCATTCTCAGTGTGTAGGATGTTTAATAGGCCAGGCCTGGTGGTCATTCTCAGTGTGTAGGATGTTTAATAGGCCACCCCTGGTGTTCATTCTCAGTGTGTAGGATGTTTAATAGGCCACCCCTGGTGGTCATTCTCAGTGTGTAGGATGTTTAATAGGCCAGGCCTGGTGTTCATTCTCAGTGTGTAGGATGTTTAATAGGCCACCCCTGGTGTTCATTCTCAGTGTGTAGGATGTTTAATAGGCCACCCCTGGTGTTCATTCTCAGTGTGTAGGATGTTTAATAGGCCACCCCTGGTGTTCATTCTCAGTGTGTAGGATGTTTAATAGGCCAGGCCTGGTGGTCATACTCAGTGTGTAGGATGTTTAATAGGCCACCCCTGGTGGTCATTCTCAGTGTGTAGGATGTTTAATAGGCCACCCCTGGTGTTCATTCTCAGTGTGTAGGATGTTTAATAGGCCACCCCTGGTGGTCATTCTCAGTGTGTAGGATGTTTAATAGGCCACCCCTGGTGTTCATTCTCAGTGTGTAGGATGTTTAATAGGCCACCCCTGGTGTTCATTCTCAGTGTGTAGGATGTTTAATAGGCCACCCCTGGTGTTCATTCTCAGTGTGTAGGATGTTTAATAGGCCAGGCCTGGTGTTCATTCTCAGTGTGTAGGATGTTTAATAGGCCACCCCTGGTGTTCATTCTCAGTGTGTAGGATGTTTAATAGGCCAGGCCTGGTGTTCATTCTCAGTGTGTAGGATGTTTAATAGGCCACCCCTGGTGTTCATTCTCAGTGTGTAGGATGTTTAATAGGCCAGGCCTGGTGGTCATTCTCAGTGTGTAGGATGTTTAATAGGCCACCCCTGGTGTTCATTCTCAGTGTGTAGGATGTTTAATAGGCCACCCCTGGTGGTCATTCTCAGTGTGTAGGATGTTTAATAGGCCAGGCCTGGTGTTCATTCTCAGTGTGTAGGATGTTTAATAGGCCACCCCTGGTGTTCATTCTCAGTGTGTAGGATGTTTAATAGGCCACCCCTGGTGTTCATTCTCAGTGTGTAGGATGTTTAATAGGCCAGGCCTGGTGTTCATTCTCAGTGTGTAGGATGTTTAATAGGCCACCCCTGGTGTTCATTCTCAGTGTGTAGGATGTTTAATAGGCCAGGCCTGGTGTTCATTCTCAGTGTGTAGGATGTTTAATAGGCCAGGCCTGGTGGTCATTCTCAGTGTGTAGGATGTTTAATAGGCCACCCCTGGTGTTCATTCTCAGTGTGTAGGATGTTTAATAGGCCACCCCTGGTGTTCATTCTCAGTGTGTAGGATGTTTAATAGGCCACCCCTGGTGTTCATTCTCAGTGTGTAGGATGTTTAATAGGCCAGGCCTGGTGGTCATACTCAGTGTGTAGGATGTTTAATAGGCCAGGCCTGGTGGTCATTCTCAGTGTGTAGGATGTTTAATAGGCCACCCCTGGTGTTCATTCTCAGTGTGTAGGATGTTTAATAGGCCAGGCCTGGTGTTTATTCTCAGTGTGTAGGATGTTTAATAGGCCACCCCTGGTGTTCATTCTCAGTGTGTAGGATGTTTAATAGGCCACCCCTGGTGTTCATTCTCAGTGTGTAGGATGTTTAATAGGCCAGGCCTGGTGGTCATACTCAGTGTGTAGGCTGTGAGAATGTACAGATGGAGTAATTATAACACATTTTGGGAAAGACTAGCTCAACCTGCTAAATTAAATCAGATGTATTGTGAAAAGCTTTGTCTCGTTATTAACACCCCCAAGCATGCAGTTTTTAAGCTCTGTCATCTGTTGAAGATTTTATGAAAAGGTACAAAAGTCAGAAATGAAAGAAAATGTATTGAGGTGATTTGTTCCTTTTCTTTGTCGGCACACCTGCTATTCTTTGAGTGCCGTAGAAGATCTCAACTCCTTTGATAATCCCTGAGATCTGATATCAAAGATGGTATTATCTCTCAAAGTGACATTCTGTCCCTATCCCCTGTGCTCGTACATGGGTGTCTTAAAGGGACATTACACTTTTTTGAAGTTAAGCTTATTTTCCATTAACCATGAATGATAAATACTAGCCAGGAGATTCTGGACATTGCCAAGGAACCAGCTAACCCATTTTTTAAAAACGATTTGGAGGAAACAACAACAAACAACAACTTTCCCTTTTAAGGTTTCACAGGAGAACAGCAATACGAAAGCAGTGGAGTGTGGTCTCCCAGAATGTCGGAATCGGGGAGATTTGAGGAAGAAAGAAAAATACCAATTGCCAGTTCATTGCCATCTTTAACTTATGTTTCACAAGTTTATTTATGGTTTGAGATCCACAACAAAACAAAAACTAATGACATGTTGACTTTACATTCATTTTTTTTATTAAAAAAAAAATGAATGTACTCTCTTAAAAATACCATGTCCGCAGTTAATGTTTCTCTTTATTACCTCCCACCCCTTGCACCCTCCACTCCACAATCAATGGGAACTGAGTGGGGCTGGGACTGGGACTGGGACTGGGGCTGGAAGCAGAGCACCTGACTGGTCTGCCTGTAATTGAATGAGTGCCATGTGAGAGAAAAGCCCCACAAGAAAGAGTGAGAGAGCGGCTGAGCAGCTGGCCTGCTGTTAACTAGGAAAATGGAGGAAGATGCCACTCAGACCTGCACGGCTTAATGCAGCATGAGCTCATGGAATAGACTGAAAGCTCTCGCTCCACTCACCGTCAACCTGCATTCTTTCCACTTAGACACTCACTGACTCATTCTAACCTCTGGTTTGACAGATTTGGCATGCCCATTACCCAGAAAAGGATGACATCTCTGCTCGGTAGCTTATTAATCTAGGCTAGAATAGCTTCTTGAGTGTTTAAATGCACCCATAAGACATTTTGTCCATTTGATCATGGGACGGCTATGGAATTTCCAAAGGCCCAAAATAGACAGCGGTTCGCTGTACTAAGTGTCTGTTCTGCCATTTTAATTGACTCAATTCACTCCAAAGGAAATACTATGTTCATCACAAGTGCATTGCCTCTTGTACTGCTTTCCGCTGTATCATTCCCATGTGTTGGTGGTTCAATAACATGATAACAATTGCCATCTGCCTGTAGAGGTTTTTAAAGGTGAATGCACACACAGACACACATACATACATAAACAGATGTGCAGCAGACAATCACACGCACAGGCAGAGGAGCAGTTGACCTCGTTTACCAATTTAGAGTTGTGTGTGTCAGGCTAAATATTGTTTTCTGTGATCTCCCAGTCCTTTAATGGCCCCTGAATGACATTTGCCACTTGGCTTCACCCTCACTCATTCACAAAACACACAGCCTACCTTCACATTATCTGTAGACTCCATTCTGGCTTCTACAAAACATCTACCCACAAATAACACTTCACTGCTGTGTGCCTGTTCTTTACAGTAGCTGTATGTGGTTTGTACTTTAAAATGTCCCCATCCATCTTGTATTTCATCAAGAGTCAGCTTGAAGTTCAGCCCCTGTTTTTTTTCTCTTTTGTTTGACAGGCTGTTCCATTACATCAAGTGGCCCAACTGCTTCTGTTCTGTTGGCCTCCACCACATCTAAGCCGGTAAGACATGACATCACCTTTTAAATTACTTAATTTCTTCCAGTCGTGTGATGGACTGTTTCTTTGTACCCCATCAAACTTGAATCATTTGTTTGTTATATATCATTTCAGTATTTAGGTCATTTTATTAACCAATAAAGACAACATTTATGAAATCTACCATACTTAGTTTTTACATTTGACTTTGTTTTAAATGTCATCCATGAGCTAAATACCATTTGGCTTCCCCAAAGACAAGAAACCATAAAATCAGATGTATGGCTTATTAATCTGGTCAGGTTTAGGTATCCTCCTCTTTTTCATGAGTCATTTTATGGTGGGAAATACTTACCTGATTTGATTTCCTACTGCTTTAGGATAATTTATACACACTCTATTAGGAGGGATAACCCTTTCGGGTATTTTGGGTAGTTTACACAAAGGCTGATAATGGGCCTAACAGGAAGTACACTCCTGGGGGTAAATTAGAGGCTACCCAGAGAGAGTTGCTCACTGCTAGGGTATAGGGCCTGCTTCCTGTCTGGCTGTCTCCAAGGCCCTGGGTCGATGGCAACAGGAAAGACCCCCCCCCCCCCCCCCCAGTAGGCTCTGGGTTGTCCCAGTTTCCCCAGCATCACAGGGCCAAGGCCTGACCTCCAGGCAACTATGTGCACCAGGAAAGTGTTCTGTTCCCAGCACAGTCTCAGTGGTGTAGTAATTAATATTGCCCCAAGAGGACAGGAGGCACACATGGAAACACACTGGGAAGCCCAGATGGGATCCTAAATGTACCAAATGGCAGCAGAAACAATTTGCAGAATGCATTCAACACATTCAACCTGCTCTGCCCCCATATTACAAAGTTCATGAAGGTTAAATGTAATAAGTTACATTTGAGGAGTCTTAATAAGTAAGACTTACTGTATATTATCTCAAGCTTTAAGGCTTTCTCCCCAGTCTTAATTCATGTCTGAGTTAGCTGCTCTGACAAAAATAAGAAAAAACTTGAGGTTCAGGAGCTCCAATTAAAATTAGGTACATTCAATGATGTGTATAAACCCTGGATTGCTGATGCTATTTGTTGGCCATTGAGAGGCTTTGAAGCTACCGGTCGGCCATGTTGGTACTCCACCGGCAGTCCTCCACAGGAATTAATGGAATTCTACAATATTTCAATTAAGTGTTTCAAGGACAAAATTACATGTATTTCAGTATTTTGGGGGGTTGTAGTGGGGACAGTAATATTAGTACTCAAAATAATATATACTTGTTTTTAATCATGTTTAGCTAACATGAATATCATTTTAAAGTATGTATTAAGGTGTCTGTAAAATAATAAACGTGTCAAAAACGAATGTGGACATTAATAAATGCATTCCTATAGCTTCCAAAATCTTTTTTACACTGGAGGATGAGTACCAAGATGGCAGCGTGGTGGCTTCAGTACATAACCCCTGTCAGTTTATGTACATGGTTGGGTACACCAGTTGCCAGCACAAACTGTGAAACCAGGGTGGAGAGCAGAAGAATAATTCATTCTGTGAAACCAGGGTGGAGAGCAGAAGAATAATTAATTCTGTGAAACCAGGGTGGAGAGCAGAATAATAATTCATTCTGTGAAACCAGGGTGGAGAGCAGAAGAATAATTAATTCTGTGAAACCAGGGTGGAGAGCAGAATAATAATTCATTCTGTGAAACCAGGGTGGAGAGCAGAAGAATAATTCATTCTGTGAAACCAGGGTGGAGAGCAGAAGAATAATTCATTCTGTGAAATCAGGGTGGAGAGCAGAAGAATAATTCATTCTGTGAAACCAGGGTGGAGAGCAGAAGAATAATTCATTCTGTGAAACCAGGGTGGAGAGCAGAAGAATAATTCATTCTGTGAAACCAGGGTGGAGAGCAGAAGAATAATTCATTCTGTGAAACCAGGGTGGAGAGCAGAAGAATAATTCATTCTGTGACTCGCTGACCACAAACAAAGTGCCCCGTAATAACCAACAATAAGTCCCTCCAGCTCCAGCAAACTTTGAATCCCAGTGATTTCTTTAACTGAGCTGTGAGCCCCCGCTTGGTATGCTGTTCAGGCTGGCGTGTCTGAGAGAGAGAGAGGCTGTGTACAGCAGTACTGCCCAGTGCCCAGTACAGCAGTGACCTCTGGCAGCTAGTTTCCATGCTGCAGTGTTCCCTATTGGTCACTCAGTAGCGTAGCAACATCCGCTACATTTGTTAGACCTGTGAAAAGGGGGTCGCCCAGGGATACTGCCGGGCCAAGCCATTTCTGGGGTGAAATTGTGGAGAGAAAAGCAAATAAAAGCCCAACGTTGTCAGCATAAATCCATACGAAGAGGTATAGCTGCGTTTATCAGATTGTGTGACGAGTGTGGCTGTTTCTATGGTATGTGTGTGGGTGCATAATATGCATGTGATGTTTTGTCTCTTCGTGGTGTGGGAGCTGCTCCTCCCTAATCTCTGTGTGTTTCTATGCTAGCTAGGACGTTTTCTGAACACTACAGACAGCGCTGGTCAGGTTTCATGTGGAGTCAGTCAATAGCCATGAAGAAATAAACAAGATAAAACAACAAAGTTTAGGATTCCTTTAAACTGAGACGGGACATCTCGCTGGTGGCTAAGTCAGCAGCCTCACAAAGAAGGCATGGATTTCCAATGCTTTTTAAGCAAGCATGCTGGCAATAGTGTAGAAGCAGCTGGTGTCTAATGGATGACAACCCAGGAGGGTTTATGTTGTGGCAAACATAAAATGGAACTTTAAATCGAGGTATAGCCTGAAGTCTGACTTTGGCTGTACAGTATAAACAAGAAATGGTCTTAGTCAAACTTTTTATTTTCTAACTGTGATGTGAAGTTTGCTCACAGCCCACCCGATTGTTGAATTGTTATTGTCATGCTAAATATTAAGTCTTTATGCCAAATGCCATCTCGGTCCTCACACAACCCTCTGCAGTGAACATGCTACAGCAGTTACACATTCTGCAGTACATCCTGTGGGCTGCATATTCTGTGGTAAATGCTGAGTGGGCTGCCAAGATTAATAGTGCAGGTGAAGTGAGAGGAGATGAAGACCGAGTGAGTTGGGTGTCCTATTTTACTGTCTCTTATGTGTTTTTGTTAAAACATCAAGTCCTCGCTTCACTGCACTGCTCTGCAGCACAAGGTCTGTCTGTGTGATGGCTGTGCTAGAACAGGACAGAGCACAGTGTGAGATCAACAGGTTCAGGAATGACATTGGCTCTTGACCAACATATACTGCTCAAATGGCTTACTGACGTGATATTATAAGACCGGAACTTTGTGTGTTTTCTACTATGTTAAACATACTGTGTCTAATCAATGTGCATACTGTGTATAAAAAACATTATGATTCTGATTAAGGCCAATGTAGGCTGAAATGTTTATCTTTTAACCTTGCTTAAATAAAACAACAAATGTTTAATGGTGAGCAAGTGTTGTGCCTTTTCCTTTGCATACTTTTTTCTAGTTCCCAGTTTGTCCCGGAGACGATTTTGTTGTTGTGTCATGGTCACCTGAAGCTCCCTTGATTGTCCCTGGTGACTCAAACCGTTTTAAGTAAAGTAATGAAATGGTATCTGGGTTTTAAGGTAAGTGGAATGCCGTTCAGCTAAAATAGTGTACAAATCTTTAAACAACATTTGACATGATCACTTAATATTTACTTTTGAATAGGACCCCACCTTGGATTTGACCTAACATGCGGATCTTTCTGCTGCGTTAATTCTCCCACACATTCATTACCTACCTGTAATACATCTCTGCACTTAAGGAAAGATTGTCATGTTAATTATCATTTCATCTGACTATTCTCATTGATTTTATTTATACTGAACAAAAATATAAACGCAACATGTAAAGTGTTACACGTAGTCTACAGTTGAGGCCGGTTGGTCATACAGTGTAGTTCTCTAAAACTAAGTTGGAGGCGGCTTATGGTAGAGAAATGATCTGCTCTGGTGGACATTCCAGCTGTCAGCATGCCAAATGCACTGTGGTGTTGTGTGACACAACTGCAAATTTTCGAGTGGCCTGTGTAATGATAATGCTGTTTAAACAGCTTCTTGATATGCCACACCTGTCAGGTGGATGGATTATCTTGGCAAAGGAGAAATGCTTACTAACAGGGATGTAAACAAATTTATGCACAATATTTTAGAGAAATAAGCTTTAAACATTTCTGGGATATTTTATTTCAGCTCATGAAACATGGGAACAACACTTTATATGTTGTTTATTTTTCTTCAGTGTATAATCGTTTTTCTTGAGTTTAATTTTAAGAGCTGAGATTTACTTTGAAGTGAACACCATAGTGCCCTCAAAGCTCATCACTAAGCTAAGGACACTGGGACTAAATACCTCCCTCTGCAACTGGATCCTGGACTTCCTGACGGGCCGACCCCGGTGGTAAGGGTAGGGAACAACACATCCCCCACGCTGATCCTCAACATGGCGGGCCCTTCAGGGCTGCGTGCTCAGTCCCCTCTTGTACTCCCTTTGCACTCATGACTGCATGGCCAGGCACGACTCCAAGGCCATCATTCAGTTTGCTGATGACACAACCGTGGTAGGCCTGATCACCGACAACGATGAGACAGCCGATAGGGAGGAGGTCAGAGACCTGACCGCATGGTGCAAGGAAAACAACCTCTCCCTCAACGTTATCAAGAGTAAGGAGATGATTGTGGACTACAGGAAAAGGAGGACTGAGCACGCTCCCAATCTCATCGACGGGGCTGTCTGTAGTGGAGCAGGTTGAGGGCTTCAAGTTCCTTGGTGTCCATCACCAAACTAATATGGGCCAAGCACACCAAGACAGTCGTGAAGAGGGCATGACAAAACCTATTCCCCCTCAGGAGACTGAAAAGATCTTGCATGGGTCCTCAGATCCTAAAAAAGGTTGCACCATCGTGAGCATCCTGACGGGTTGCATCACTGCCTGGTATGGCAACTACTCGACCTCCAACCGCAAGGCACTACTGAGGTCCAGTACATCACCGGGGCCAAGCTTACACACCCCCCCCCCCCCCCTCCTGTATATAGTCCCGCTATTGTATTGTTATTTACTGCTGCTACTGCTTATTATTTTTATCTCTTTTTTGTTGGTATTTTCTTAGCTGCATTGTTGGTTAAGGGCTTGTACAGTTGAAGTCGGAAGTTTACATTCACCTTAGCCAACTACATTTAAACTCAGTTTTTCACAATTCATGACATTTAATCCAAGTAAAACTTCCCTGTCTTAGGTCAGTTAGGATCACCACTTTATTTTAAGAATGTGAAATGTCAGAATAATAGTAGAGAATGATTTATTTCTTTCAGCTGTTATTTCTTTCATCACATTCCCAGTGGGTCAGAAGTTTGCATACACTCAATTAGTATTTGGTAGCATTGCTTTTAAATTGTTTAACTTGGGTCAAACATTTTGAGTAGCCTTCCACAAGCTTCCCACAATAAGTTGGGTGAATTTTGGTTCATTCCCCCTGACAGAGCTGGTGTAACTGATTCAGGTTTGTAGGCCTCCTTGCTCGCACACACCTGTTCAGTTCTGCCCACAAATTGTCTATAGGATTGAAGGTAAGGGCTTTGTGATGGCCACTCCAATACCGTGACTTTGTTGTCCTTAAGCCATTTTGACACAATTTTGTAAGTATGCTTGGGGTCATTGTCCATTTGGAAGACCCATTTGCGACCAAGCATTAACTTCCTGAGTGATGTCTTGAGATGTTGCTTCAATATATCCACATAATTTTCCTGCCTCATGATGCCATCTATTTTGTGAAGTGCACCTGTCCCTCCTGCAGCAAAGCACTCCCACAACATGATGCTGCCACCCTTGTGCTTCACGGTTGGGATGGTGTTCTTCGGCTTGCAAGCATCCCCCTTTTTCCTCCAAACGTAATGACGGTCATTACGGTCAAAAAGTTTTATTATTACTTTTTGGAGAAAAGTAAAAAAATATATGTTCTTTGTCCCCATGTGTAGTTGCTTCCTTGTTGAGCGGCCTTTCAGGTTATGTCGATAGAGGACTTGTTTTACTGTGGAAATAGATGCTTTTATACCTGTTTCCTCCAGCATATTCACAAGGTCCTTTGCTGTTGTTCTGGGTTTGACTAGCACTTTTCGCACCAAACATGTTCATGTCTAAGAGACAGAACGCGATGAACAGAGTAGCAGTAGTGTAAAAAAAGGGAGTGGTGGTTGGGACACAATGTGCAGGGGCACTGGTTGGTCTGCCCAATTGAGGTAGTATGTACATGAATGTATAGTTAAAGTGACTCTGCATATATGATAAACGGAGAGTAGCAGCAGTGTTGTGGGGGAACACAATGCAAATAGTCCGGGTAGCCATTTGATTACCTGTTCAGGAGTCTTATGGCTTGGGAGTAAAAACTGTTGAGGAGCCTTTTTGTCCTAGACTTGGCACTCCGGTACCGCTTACCATGCGGTAGTCGATGACTGGAGTGTCTGGGGTCTTTGACAATTTTAGGGCCTTCCTCTGACACCACCTGGTGTAGAGGTCCTGGATGGCAGGCAGCTTTGCCCCAGTGATGTACTGGGCTGTTCGCACTACCCTCTGTAGTGCCTTGCGGTCAGAGGCAAAGCAGTTGCCGTACCAGGCAGTGATGAAACCAGTCATCTTCAAATAATATTTTTGCAGGAATCTCCTTGCGAATGATTTTGCCGAAGATTGTATCACCGCCGGGCTGGGCAACCTGCTCTCGGATGTTGCAGCTGTAGAACCTTATGAGGATCTCAGGAGCCATGCCAAATCTTTTTAGTTTCCTGAAAGGGAATGGGCTTTGTCGTGCCCTGTTCACGACTGTCTTGGTGTGTTTGGACCATTCTAGTTTGTTGTTGTGGATACCAAGGAACTACTGTTTGTACAGATGAACGTGGTACTTTCAGGCATTTGGAAATTGCTCCCAAGGATGAACCAGACTTGTGGAGGTCTACAACTTTTTTTCTGAGGTCTTGGCTGAATTCTTTTGATTTTCCCATGATGTCAAGCAAATAGGCACTGAGTTTGAAGGTAGGCCTTGAAATACATCTGCAGGTACACCAGGTACACCTCCAATTGACTCAAATGGTGTCAATTAGCCTATCAGAAGCTTCTAATGCCATGACATTGTTTTCTGGAATTCTCCAAGCAGTTTAAAGGCACAGTCAACTTAGTGTATGTAAACCTCTGACCCACTGGAATTGTGATTAAGTGAATTAATCTGTCTGTAAACAATTGTTGGAAAAATTACTTGTGTCATGCACAAAGTAGATGTCCTAACCGACTTGCCAAAACTATAGTTTGTTAACAAGAAATGAATGACTCCAACCTAGGTGTATGTAAGCTTCCAACTTCAACTGTAAGTAAGCATTTCACTTACAACACCTGTTGTATTTGGCACATGTGACAAAATGTTATTTTGATTTGAAGTGCAAAGTGTAGGAATATGCCTATAGGTGAAATCAGACATGGTGGCATGGCAGGGAAATCTCAATGCTGTGAACCAAGAGGTTGTGAGCTGAAATACCAGATGAGAACATGTTATATAATAATTACAATACATTGTGTGTTTATTCATATAGTATGCCAAATTGTGTTAAATATGTCGATTGAAAACGCTATGATAAAAGCTCTGTGTGTGTTTCGGTGTCCTTAGCATTGCCAAAAGACAGCTGTGAATGGATCAGTGGTTTACCAATCAGGGTTTTGATGGACCACGTGCCCTAGATAGAATGTTTTTTTATATTTTATTTTGGGTGAAAGGGGAATGTTTATTTGAGACCATCAGGCTATGTCCTCGGGACAAACCGGGGACTTGACAAAACCTCCCAGGGGACCATGACACCACATCCCAAGAATGTCCTACAAAAGTCCTCGGGAAAAACAGGGAACTAAACAAAACCTTCCAGGGAACCATGACACAACATCCCAAGAATGTCCTACAAAAGTCCTTGGGGATGCCCCAGAGACAAACTTGGAACTAGATAAAATCTCCAGGGGACATTTTGACACAATGCTCCAAGAATTTCCTAAAACCAACCATGACACAACATCCTGCCGACTTTAGGCGACCATTTTGTGATGTCCTAATGACTCATTATTGTTAGCAGGGAATATTAAGAAGATGAATACACCAGCTTTTGGCGTTCCTTTATTAGACCTGTGCATCCCTAGTTTGCAGGTTGACATTTATTGTCATGAATCTTGCCCTGGAGGCAGAACTTCGTCAAAATTGTCTGTATCGTTAAAATTCATGAAAACAAAAATATGCTTTTTGGTCTTAATTTAAGGTTAGGGTTAAGCATTAGGGTTAGCAGTGTAGTTAAGGTTAGGTTTAAAATCGGATTTTATTACTTTTTGGCTGTGCCAGCTAGTGACCACTCCGCATTGCTGCCTCCAGGGAAAGATTCATGACAATAAATGCCATCCTGCCTCTAGTTTGAGAACACTGCAACTTCAAACTAGGCCAATCACTAACATTTTCTATTCTATCCCATTTTTAAATGCCCCATATAATCAGTTTGAAGCTGTTTCACTGGCATACAGCCAAAAGCTCCTGACAAGGAACATGTAATATGAGGTTTAATTACATATTTATATATGCAATTTAGCGACTTAGTCATGTATGCATACATTTTACGCGTGGGTGGCCCTATGAATCGAACCCACAACTCTGGCAGTGCAAGCACCTTGCTCTCCCAACTGAGCCATACAGGACCATATCTGCATACACCACAGGTCCAATGGGAAAAGAGAACCGACACAGTCAACCAGGTATTAATTTGTGCTACTTTGCTCGCAAATGTTGGTTTTATCAAGATGTATGATTATCTTGCCTCTCTTCTCTGCAGTGAGGGCTGTTTTCCCTTGGAGTGCCCGCTGTACCTGAATGTGTTGCTATAGAGTTTCTGCTCCTGCTGAGAGAGGGGAATGATGGTTATTTGCCTATTAGGGGGTTTCAAGAAAATAGGGAGGAGAGAAAAATACAAATGTAAGATTGGCCTTGTATAATTCTGCTTAAGTTAGAAGCACAGAAAACAGTGGACAATAGTGACCTTACAGTTTTTTTTGTGAGTGAAGATTAGTGGGACTTTCTCTCTCCTTTATTCCATGTTCTAACAAGGTAACCAACCCCCATAATAACAACCACATGGTCTGTTATATTCAGCCACGCATGCTCTGTTATGTTTAGTTAAACAGTTTTTAATTACACATGCTATATCTCATTTGAAATTTGTTATTTTCTCACTCTTGCCTCACTGGGGCCTGTGTGAACCACACACCAACAGACTATTTCAATAATTACAACTCCACTCTCCCGTTCTCCATGTGAATATATATCGCCAGTCCCTGGGCCCTTATTCTCACTGCAATTGTTGTTGTGTTTGTTTACCATTTCGATTGTGTTGGGTCTCCTGTGAGCAGTAGAATAGCAATAGAGGCACAGGAGTCAGTCAGGGATGAGTGAGTGAATGGGGTTAGCGGGCAGTGGGTGAGTTACAGTAGCCATAGAATCTCATAACAATGCCTCTGCCCTAACTTCTACTTCCCTCTGTATCACCTAGCTCCTGTTTCTCCACCCACTCTATCTCTCATTATCACCTTGTCTGTGTACATTCTCTCATTAGCTCTGTAAATATGGGGGGATTTTCTTGTGTGCTGCCAGCACGGCAGAGGGAATATTCACACAGTTTGATTGTGCCAGGCCTGCTGGTAGTGGGGCTGATGTGGGCTACTACTTACTCACAGTTCACTTAGAGTTCTGTCTCACATCAGGCCTGCTGAGCCAAGGGACCACAGTCTACACTAGTAACCACACAAATCGTAGAGGAGTGCTGATCTAGGATCAGTTTAGCCTTTTAGATCTTAATTATATCAACAGAGGCCACCTGATCCTAGATAAGCACTTCTACTCTGAGATGCTTTGTAAAGAAAGCCTACTGTCTCAACATGTTGGACTAACTGAACTGTCACTGGAAGATCAATGTATGTCCAAAGAGCAGTGGGCGTAACCCCGATCGCATACATCACACTTAAAATAAAGTGCTCTCCTGCTCAGGAAATCTGGATCAAAGGCCATGATGATGACGATGAGTCTCATATATGGGAATGTGTGGATACCTAATCGATTGTACAACTGAATGCATTCAACTGAAATGTGTCTTCTGTATTTAACCTAACCCCTTGGTGAGGTGGAGGGGGCTGCTATAAATCAACATCCACGGCACCCAGGGTACAGTGGGTTAACTGCATTGCTCGTGCAGAACAACAGATTTTTACCTCGTCAGCTCGGAGATTCGATCCAGCAACCTTTCAATTCCATGCCCAACACTCCAACCTGTTACCCAGGAAACATGGCTGGTAGGTAACAGGACCCTATAGGTTGGATGACACCTAGGCTTGTTTTTATTGTAGATGAATGAATGGAGAATGTGTGTTTCACCAGGGGCATCAGGGCATGTGGTATGGTGTGGTCTGTAGAAGAGCTTCTATCTAAATAACATTATTTAACAAGGAGGTATTTGGTTTGATGGACTGAAACAAGGTTTAGGTTGCTGGAACATTACTGGAGTTGTTTATGAATCACTCTTCTGATGATGCAATCACTCTTCTAACAAGGTAACCAACCCCCCTTTTTCAAGCTGATAGTTGTATGATAGTAGTCATGTTTGTACCATTGAGTATATTTGATTCTATTATCAAACATATTCATACAATATAACTCTTTGTGTTAGTGAACATTTTGGGTAAGAATGGAGGAAAATCAAAGGAAGCTCAATCTCTGATTGTGTTTTCTTGCAATGAGCGCCATCTGGTGAAAGTGGCATGGAACTACATAGTGTTCTATGTTGTCTACTTTAGAGAAACTCATGCATCGCTTTTTGTGTTCCCATCAGTGGTGGAAAAGTAGCTGTTATTGGCAGAGTTTTAGAACTATTTTTCTTATGGGTGTATTAATTCATTTACATGCCAAAGCTCCAACCCACAAAAACAGACTGACATTTTAGGTGTTTTTTTCAAACAGCTCTTACACTAAAAGGTTATCATAATTTTCAAAATTTCACATTATTTAAACCTCAGTGTGTAAATATGTACATAAAACACAAATCTAATTTTTAGCTGCACTGGGCCTTTAAATTGATGTTAACCGGTAGTGGTGTTATCGAGGTACATTGCATAATTGGAGACCAGGGAGACGAAGACGGCACATCAGAGATACTGTGTGCTGAAGGAAAGTGCTCCCCTGGGCTATTCATTCATATTATACTGAGAGCCACTGAACCTACCTCCCTGACTCAAAATCAATGTTCTGACAAAATTACATTGGGTACAAGTAAGGGATCACTCAATCGGTCGTACTGTACATGTGGTATGGGTGATTATTCCCGACTATGCCACTAGATGGAAGTAGTGTAGTCTTGATGTGGCAGAGTCAGGGTTGTCACTGGTACCACAACCACAAAGTAATAATTATGGCTAAATCCCACCTATTTCTACAATTTATATTAATACAGCTCATGTTAACCTTAACCACACTCCTAACCTTATGCCTAACCCTAACCTTAAATTAAGACCAAGCAAGAAAACAAATGAATGAATTTAAGATATAGTCAATGTTGACCTTGTGGCTGTGGTAACTAGTGACAATCCAGATTCAGTAAAGATGTCATATTTGGATTGGGCAGTTGGCAGCGCTTGCCATATGTCCATATTAAAAACGCATAGCTTTGGATGTAGTTAAAATTTTACTATATCACTTCTGTGATCACATTTTAACAAACTTATTCAAGTTAAATATGCAATTTGCATAAGGAAACTTCAGAACATGCTTCAACCCTGTGTATTTACAGTCAGAAGAAGCTCACTGTTCAAATGGAATAGCTTATGACTCCACAGCACTGACTGACTGCACTGTGCTAACTAAGAGTGACTCAGCCACTCTATTTCAGGGTTCCCAATCATCCATCTCATGTGATGTGAGGCTAAAAGATCTACTTGTGATTTCCATCGTAGATCAGCATTACTTGCGTCAGTCAGTCAGTCAGGGCCAGGTGCAATCAAACCATGATGAGATCCGATCTGCCAGTGGCATTCCTTGAACCCCTGCCTTGCCCAAATCAGGAGCACTGAGCCATCCAAAATCCCTTAGCTCTCTGCTCTGTATCGATCCCAGTTTGGTCTGAGTTCATTCTGTCTTCCCTGTCCTGTCATTAATCTCTGTCCCCTCCCTGGTTTGCCCCCTGCTGACCCCCTGTCTCAGTCCGGAGGGGCCAGCTGGGTAGGATGGTGTTAGCTGGAGTGAATGCAGGCAGGCGCAGGCAGCCGGCAAGGCTTGTGACTGACCCGACAGGCTTTCACATAACTAACGGTGTATTTGCCGGGACGCAAGGGGGGTAACAGAATCCCAGCCTGATGTCCTGGCCCGCTTAGGGAGTAAATATAGCAGTACAGAGAGCAGCAATGTTACTTCAGTGCTGTGGGCTGAAACTGAGGTCCACACTGCCCCTCTCTCTCTGCCTAGCCCTCTCTCACTGCCCCTCACTCTTCTGGAAGAGCTCGGAAGGATAGAGAGGGCACTGCTGAATCACAATATGAATCACCCAGCTCGCCCCCCTATACATAGAGTATATAGCAGTAGGCCAAATGGCAGGATACGTTGCACTGGGCATGGGAGATAAGACCTCTCTTTATTTCCCAGGCAACATGAGGCATGGAGCTTCTGTTGGCTGACTTTACTCTGCATATAATGCATTTATTAGATTTGCTATCATGCGTAGAAGTGCTGTGGTAGAATGGATTTTCCATATTTAGTGTGATTGCAAAGAAACACACTACTGTTAAAGGTGCTGCATGGTTAGTCTGCGTCCACATTTGCCGTGCTGCATTTACAGTGATACGACCACTGCAGAAGTCAGGACATTCTTGCGCTTCGCGGAGCAACGCAGAGCTGTTGTGAAGGAGGTTGTCAAGGAAGTGAGTTTGTTTTTATACAGGATGTACCGCCCCCACCTACCGTCAACCAATCATGTCAAAGCGGAGCTATATGGAGCCCTCAGAATTGTTACAAAATCGCATTGATACACAGCTCGGTTTTGGCCTTTGCATACCGCTGAACGCTTTGCAATTGTGTCACACTGTCCATACCAAGCTTCCGACGCATTTTCAGATCAAGCATAAATTGTTTTTTATTCCCGTTTTTTATTCCCGTTATGGGGAGGCGTGAGGTAAAAAGTGGGGTTCGCTTTCCTATTCAAAGAAAAAATATTTTTCAATGATTTCCTACAAAAATAAGCGTAGTTCTGCGAAATATCAACGGAACTTCTAGTGTAAACCATTTTTACATTCAAAGCCTGCATATTTTAGCTCCTGTCTTCCTAATTTTACCTTTTGCGACCCGTGTAAAACATGTAAGAGAACCACTGCTGACGCGAGAAAGCGGCACCGCTGTCAACAGTTTCAAGTGCTTTATTGTAGGATGTATTACGTTACAAAATCTGATTTTGAATATAGGCATAATGTTGGTGATTTCTTAGAGAAATACAACACTGAACAACTCTAAAATGAAGGGTCGTATTTTTCTGGGGAAATATATTTTATATCATAAGGAAGCGAAATTCCTTCACTAAATTTTGTCTTCTTGCACTATGAGTCTGGGCCTGGGTGGATGCCCTATACAAATAAATACTTTGCGGGATCATCGTGGAACAGATACACAAACGTGGTTGAACCTGTTAAGACAGCGATGTTCACATTCCAATGCGACAGTCTAGACGGGGTGAACAGGGCAGTATAAAAAATGTCTGATAGCGGGCTTGGGAAACACGTAAAAAAAATAAGGCACTAGGCCTACACTAGGCCTACTTCCACATATTTCCCGACCAATGGTGTACCTGTTATGATAAAATAAGTGTCTATTTTCGCCTATTGTTAATTATTGAACGTGGAATGGCTACTTTGCCCACTCCCCTTGACAAGTGCCCCGAACACTCCATTTACTGTTCCACTGTGTATTGGTGCAAAGTGTGTTGGTCGGAGCAGACACCTTGGGGTGACACCACATTACCAAAATAGTCTTTGGATATGTTTTTAGGGCTGCGCACCAGTTTAGTGGAAGCAAATTGGAGCCCAATGTCATTTAACTACAACATTTTCTAAGGTGTTAACTGCGTCTTATGGAAGAGTTTTCAAGCCTGTGTAGCCGATGTGAAATGGCTAGCTACTAGCGGTGGTGCGCGCTATTGGCATTTCAATCGGTGACGTCACTTGCCACGGCTTTTGTGGAGCGATGCTTCCAGGGTGACTGTTGACGTGTGCAGAGCGTCCCTGGTCGGGGGAGGGGACGGACGTAAGTCTATACTGCATGTGTAGTTATGGTCACCTGAATGTGCAGTTATTTTAAATTGAACCTTTAATTAACTAGGCAAGGCAGTTTAGAACAAAATCTTATTTATAATGCCGGCCTACCAGGGTACAGTCGGTTAACTGCCTTGTTCAGGGGCAGAACAACAGTTTTTGACTTTGCCAGCTCTGGGATTCAAGCCAGCAACCTCTTGGTTAATGGCCCAACTCTAACCACGGTTAAAGTTGTCTTTTTCATCTTTGAGGGTAGACATCCAAAACACACTTTTTTTCTTACTGTAGCTGCTTCAATGCAGCATTTTGATAACTGTTAGGCTATACTTTTAAACTGTTAGCATTTAAAGTTGCATTAACCAACATTGGAACATTTAGTTTCAATGGTCACCAAATATTTACTTTTCATTTACTGGACGATAAATCAACTAACTATGTAAACTTCTTCCACTAACATTAATAATAATACTTTCGGCCAGCTGAGCAAGCAGACATTTCTACAGACACTTCCTTTTCTAGTACATTTAGTTTTTTTTGTTCAGTAAAGTAATTAGTGTGGCTAAACAGACTGTATAAAACTGTCGTGAGGATCGACTCAACTGACTTGCCCTTGAAAGGGAGAGTAAATCTCTCCACTCCTCTGTGTGGAGCTTGAACTGCAAACACCTTGCATAAATGAAATCAAATTATATTTGTCACATGCTCGTAAACAAGTGTAGACTAACAGTGAAATGCTTACAAAAATTATGGCCCTTCCCAACAATGCAAAGAGTAAAAAAAGAGAAATAATAGAAAAATAATAAATTGAGAAATAGGTACAAAATTAATAATGATAACTTGGCTATATAAACTTGGAGAAAGGTTGAGATTAAGTTAATTTTCCTAGAAGTGACACAGGGTTGATGTATGTAAATGTAAAAATGTTGCACTTTAGTGAGCCTTTATTCATTTAATAAAACATTGGATTTACTGAATTCTCCATGGAACCTAATTTAATATAACAAGCTTTTAAAATTCAATATTGGTGCACAATTTCTACTTAAAATATCAAAAGGGACGCAAAAGACACTCTTTTCGTGGAACGACCCACCATGCTAAGCCAGGCACTGAATTTCATTGCGATTGTTATTGGCAAATGTTCATCCAAATAAATTGTGTGGTGTTTTTACATAAGAAAAGCCTTCAGAATCTTACCATAGAATTGAACATGACTATATTCAACACAAGGTCAACATTGACAATAGGAATCCAAAGCATAATTGCATTGAAATATAATCAATACACAGTGGGTCAGTGGGCTATACTAGGCAGGTAGGCTAGTGGTTAGAGTGTTGAACTAGTAACTGAAAGGTTGCAAGATCAAATCCCTTAGCTGACAAGTTAAGGGGTCTTTAAAGTACTTTTTATTTTTACAATTTTTATTTCACCTTTTATTTAACCAAGTAGGCTAGTTGAGAACAAGTTCTCATTTGCAACTGCGACTTGGCCAAGATAAAGCATAGCAGTTTGACACATACAACAACAGTTACACATGGAATAAACAAAACATATAGTAGATAAAAAGAAAACAAAAAGTCTATATACAGTGAGTGCAAATGAGGTAAGATAAGGGAGTTAAGGCAATAAATACGGGCTGATGATGCAAATGTATATTATAGCCACGCACTGGTATGATTAACATGTGATGGTCGTAATAGCCCTCATGCTTTCTCCCGTGCCATTTTGTTGTGGTAGAGAAAGCTAGTTGGCCCTCTAAAGCTCAAAGACAAAAAGACAATGTTGCCTGATGTTGTTTTGGAAATGCGATAATGGATCCAGGAGTGTCCAGGTGTGACATCACTATAGTTACCTCTGTCTCCTTGTCAGACGCATTGAAGCGACATTATGAGCCCTGCGTTCAGACTGGCTTGGTAAAAATCAGATGTCTACTCTATGGTGTTCATGCCGCAACATTCTCAGCCTTTCAAAGACTCAAAGGATTGCAAATGAATCTTCAAAGTGCAACTCTGTGGTAACGGTAACCGTTGAAATATGCTTTTCACCGATCAAGTAAACTGAAAATGATAGCTGTTTGCTTTGTAGATCAATGTGAGGGCTTTGTAGTCCCAAGTTGTTTTTTTTTTTTTAAAGTTCAGATATTTTTTATATGATAGGCCTATTATAGCACAGCTTGAGTATAAAACATCTGTGAAATCAAGTTGTCAAAAATATCTAAACATTTATGAATCTTTTATCATTATTAATTGGAAATATGAGATTATTACCTTTGCATTAAACCTCAGAGATAGTTGCTGACATTTTGTATATTAGCCTAACTATTACATAATTGTTGTGTTTTGATAGAATTACAGTAGCTAAGTGTATTAAATCTCTTAATTGGAGACATTTAGCTAAATGTGTATTTGCCAATATGCTAAACGTGTATCATTACAGCTGGGTGCAGCGGTGTTGAATACCAATGTCTCCCAATCTGTTTAGGCTGTCATGAAACACAAATCACATCCATTCCATCGTAAGTGTTACTTGGTGATAATCATCCCACTAAGAAAACTGTGTTATGTGCTCCCTGTAAAATGCAAATCAACCTTTCTATAGGCTCAGGGTTATCTGCACTATGAAGCTTGAGTTGCATTTTATGTAATTTTTTGGAAGTTCTTTGGAAGTTTCAAGGAACCTTTTAACTTGAGATCTTTTCACCAAAATCCAGTGCAGATGTTGGATAATACCTTACTAATCTCCTTGTAAAAATTCAGTGGACCCCGCGCTGGTGTTAAGTTCTACAGAGTGACGGTGTCATTCCAATCAAAATCAGGAATACCTTGTTGTTTCCAGAGAGCATTCCTTTTGTAGATATGGGCTGGAATACTACACCAGCTTCGCAGTGGTCATTCAATTCCACCAGGACCACCAATTCAGTGCCTTTTGAGAAGTGTAACTTGGTCAAAAAAAACGTTTGATTTAACCTAATTTTAACATTCTGTCATAAAGAGCACATGTTCAACTTCATAAAAAAAAGAATTTTCCCATCCCAAGAGGTTAAATAAAAACAATACTTTAGTAAGTGCCAAATAAAGTAACAGGGTTGACCGTAACAGGGTTGACGATTTCTTCTTAAATCAGCTATAAAATCCCTTGTGACAAGGGGAATGGAGTGGGAGAATGCAAGCTTCAGATCTGCTCAGTTTTCCACCACAAAACACCAAAAAGAGTAGATCCAGCTCACCTGCTTTTACTCTATGATTTGACTATTAGACTTTCAATGTTTCTTTCGATTTTTATTTTTAAGGAATACTTTCACCATATTAAAATGAGAGTTCAGTTCACATAACTAGGTTGACCTTAAAATGAGAGACAGACGTGAATGAAACGCCTAATCACATGAAGTAAATAATAATCTTCAGAATTGGAAAAAATTACAAAATAACTAAGGCTTTACAATGACAGTGAAACTTGGAGAAAGGTTGAGATTAAGTTAATTTTCCTAGAAGTGACACAGGGTTGATGTATGTAAATGTAAAAATGTTGCACTTTAGTGAGCCTTTATTCATTTAATAAAACATTGGATTTACTGAATTCTCCATGGAACCTAATTTAATATAACAAGCTTTTAAAATTCAATATTGGTGCACAATTTCTACTTAAAATATCAAAAGGGACGCAAAAGACACTCTTTTCGTGGAACGACCCACCATGCTAAGCCAGGCACTGAATTTCATTGCGATTGTTATTGGCAAATGTTCATCCAAATAAATTGTGTGGTGTTTTTACATAAGAAAAGCCTTCAGAATCTTACCATAGAATTGAACATGACTATATTCAACACAAGGTCAACATTGACAATAGGAATCCAAAGCATAATTGCATTGAAATATAATCAATACACACGAGCACAGTGTATTTAGCAAATAATGCACAGTCTTTGGTGGCTGTGATAAAAAAAATAAACACCGACAATATGTATGAATATCAATACGAATGAGTATGTTGAACGTGCTAAAAACCACTACAAATTATTTTCCGAGCTGTTGAAGGTAGAAAATATACAGAAGAAAACCCTCAATGTTCTTTAATATTAACAGTTGAATAGGAATCTATTTAGTTTTGCCTTGCTATACACTGTCAATCAACTCCGTACTCAATACGTACATTTCCCAACTAATCTATACTTCTTCAAAGTCCAGTCTTTCAGTCCCTCACCTCTTTCCTATATCAATCAAGCTTCTAGACTGTCACTCACTCTATCAGTAGCTAAGTCTGTCCTTGCTCAATTAGGCCTGTTCAACACTTTGAGAACAGCCATTAGCCTATGGATCTCTAATCTGGGTTGGACCTCACCGCCAGCCCTGTCACAGTTGCACAGTGACCTTTGATGACCTTAGGAAGGGCAGTTCTAGAATCAGTTCGGGGCCCACTCAGAGAGCTCATCAGGGTGTGTGTTCATTCAGCTGCTCTCCTGTTGTCTATCCCTGTAGATAACTAATAATAACCACAGGCTGTCTAGAAAGGTACACATGCGTCACTGTGGGATCCATCATGGCTGCCGCTGCTGTGCCACACAGGTGACAGCGTCGCTCTTTTTATAGGTGTCTCGGGAAAAACTTCCTCCAACCAAACACACTTTTACCAGGCCATGCCTAAGTGGTCACTGACTCACTGCAGTCAAGAACTGAATCCCATCCTGTGAGCCATTGCTAACTTCAAAGTTTCAAATGTTTTAAAGTTTATTCACCATGTGCCCAGGATACAACAGGTGTACATTGAAATTCTTACCTTGAGAGCTCTTTCCAACAATGCAGTGATAATAATCATTTACATAATAGTAGAAATTAGCATACAAAATAAAGGTAAGAATAAAAAACACGAACTACAGTAGGGCTGTCCCAAACCCCCAAAATATTGGTAGACTGAGAGTAGTCTTCTTTCGACCAATCAAAATCATTTTAATGTGGATCTTTCCATATATAGACACACCGTATGAGTTTTAATAAAATCAACAATAAGTAGTAAGCTTGTCTGATGATTTAAGTGCACTATTTGGTTAAATAATTAATACCTGAAAATGAGCCAGCCAGCCATGATCAAGTGGCTGAATCTCACTGGAGAAATCATCTGAGCGAGGGAACCAGCGCCCCTCTGTCTCAGTATGTGTAGCCCATGTATCTGATGCTGTCTGGACCAAAACATGTGGCCATTGTAGCATTTGATTGATTGATGCCAGCAAGCATTTGACCTGCCTTGATAAAAACAAATATAAAAATAATTTGCCAATCACAGTTAAGCTAAGCTCAACTGTGGGTTGTCCTGGCGCAGCAAAATGCCCCTCAACGGAGGCCAATTTTGAATTTGGCTTCACACTAATCAAATTCCATCCTAAGCAAAATGTCATCATTGTCAGACATGTGTTTCTGGTCTGCTTGTGTTGATGTCCTGCAGGAGCTAGCTTGCTAAATCATCCCTTTCCTAAGCCATGGATGGAGATGTGGATTTTGACTTAACTCTCTGTAAAGGCCAATGATTAAAAAGGCAATTCTGAATTACCATAAATTCATATATTGTGCCACTGGCCTGAGACAATTTAAGTTCAATATGTAGCCTAGATGTAGGCTCACGTTAACTAACTAGCTAACTTAGCAAACATTTTAGCTAGGTAGGCTATTAAAACTAAAAGCGTACTGCATGACAGAACCATAGACCGTTTTGCCAACATAAAAGAGGAGGATCCTGGGTGGCGCAGTGGTCTAGGGCACTGCATTGCAGCGCTAGCTATGCCACAAGGAGGTCCTTGGGGTGACGCACAATTTGCCTAGTGTTGTCAGCTCTGTCATGCAGTATGCTTTTAGTTTTAATAGCTAAAATGTTTGCTAGCTAAAATGAACCAGCTAAGATAGCTAGCTAGTTAACGTGTTCAATTAGGCTTATTTTGCGCACACACACACACACACAGAGGGACATACAGAAATCAGTCCCATGGACAGCCACATGATATTTAGGAACATTGATTGGACTGAATTGTTTTTGGTAACTCTGTGGTTCTAAATCACTAGTTGTTTAGCAAACCGTAGAAAACATTAACTTGCTTGACCATGCTGCAGGTCATATAACTGTTTGTTACATGCAATATTTGCTTTGTGGACTTCACTGGACAGATTTTGTTTCGTGATTAATTTATTCCCCCACTGTGTGACTGTTGTCTTCACAGCCTTATTGTATATCAGAACGGAGTAATGTATGAATGAATGGGTTATTTTATTTATTTGTTATTTTACCAGGTAAGTTGACTGAGAACATTCTCATTTGCAGCAACGACCTGGGGAATAGTTACAGGGGATGAATGAGCCAGTTGTACACTGGGAATTATTAGGTGACTGTGATGGTTTGATGGCCAGATTGGGAATTTAGCCAGGAGACCGGGGTTAACACCCCTACTCTTATGATAGGACACCCGTCTAACGTCCCATCCGAAAGACGGCACCCTACACAGGGCAGTGTGCCCTGGGGCATTGGGATATTTTTTAGACCAGAGGAAATAGTGCCTCCTACTGGCCCTCCAACAGCATCTGGTCTCCCATCCAGGGACTGACCAGGATCAACCCTGCTTAGCTTCAGAAGCAAGCCAGCAGTGGTATGCAGGGTGGTATGCTGCGAACAAAGCAAATGTCACAGCATAGGTTGTAATTTGGCTTTATTATTGGCTTGGCTTCCCCAGTGTTTTTACCCACGCACCACTACTGTTCCCGACCCTCCTCCTCCCGCTGCTGCTGGCCTTGCGCCGTTATGCTCCCGAAGTTGCTGTTAATAGGCTGCACCAGGGGTCGGCAACCTTTTCCATTTGGAGTGTCAATTTATCTTACCATTTCTACCGATCTGCATGCCAGTTCTGATTTTCATGTGCACATGTCATTTATAAAAGACTTTGTATCTCAAAATGATTGTCTAAAAGTAGGCTAATAGCCTATATAAAGCCAACAAATATAAATAATGCTGCCTGCAGGTAGAAAATATCCTGATTTAAAAATAAAATGTACATTTTAGCAGAAACTTTTATCCAGAGCAACTTACAGTAGTGAGAGCGTACATTACATAACTTTTTCTCTCGATACAGGTCCCCAGTGGGAATTGAACTCAACACCCTGGTGTTGCAAGTGCCAATGCTCTACCAACTAAGCCACATTGGCTACACATCAAACTTGAAACATTGTATCAACTATCAGCTGTGTCTGGCTCGAAGCTTGTGCTAGCAAACTTGCAACATTTTATAACATATTCTGGGCACTCAGAGTTTCCTGCGCCAGTGAGCTCGGGACAGACCCAGTTGTAGTCTATTTGTGCAAGAGATAATAAGTAGTCAGGTATTTTATGAGGTTTTCACTGGATCAGAGCATTACATTTTTCGATTTCATGCCAAGTGATTATGTAAAGAAATATTTTTCAAATGAACTATTGTCATTCTCAATGGATTCTAAAAACAGACTTTGTTTACTTGCTGTTTGAGGTGAAGAAAAAAAAAAACTTTAGGAAGCTCCACAGCTCATTACTGGTGGTGAGTTAAGACAATCAGAAATACTATCAGACATCCCCAAATGGGCACATTTATAGGCTTACATTTGCTTGCAGGCCAGGTAGCCTAAGCCTAGTTCTATATGTGTAATCAGGTGCGCTTCTTTACTCAACAATGACAGAACCACTCCAAACAAAAGACAATGAATAAATTGACAAAACTCGTAAATGAGAAACAAGTTGGTTTATTTCAATCAATTTACGAGTTTTGTCAATTTATTCATTGTCTTTTGTTTGGAGTGGTTCTGTCAATGTTGAGTTTGTGAGCTCTGCAAACAACATGTCCACCCCGACAATTAGAATGGTAAATTACTGTAATAATAATATATTTAATACACACATTGTAGATTTGAAATGATGGGAATTCTGGAGAGAGACATGGCTTGTGCGTCTTAGCCACACTTTTTTACATGCCTTGTGCGTCTTAGCCACACTTTTTACATGCCTTGTGCTTCTTAGCCACACTTTTTTACATGCCTTGTGCGTCTTAGCCATACCATTTTTACATGCCTTGTGCGTCTTAGCCACACTTTTCTACATGCCTTGTGCGTCTTAGCCACACTTTTTTACAGGCCTTGTGCGTCTTAGCCACACTTTTTTACATGCCTTGTGCATCTTAGCCACACCTTTTTTACATACCTTGTGCATCTTAGCCACACCATTTTTACATGCCTTGTGCGTCTTAGCCACACCATTTTTACATGCCTTGTGCATCTTAGCCACACCATTTTTACATGCCTTGTGCGTCTTAGCCACACCATTTTACATGCCTTGTGCGTCTTAGCCACACCATTTTGACATGCCTTGTGCGTCTTAGCCACACCATTTTGACATGCCTTGTGCGTCTTAGCCACACCATTTTTACATGCCTTGTGCATCTTAGCCACACCATTTCTCTTGGACCGTGGCATCCCCGTGGCCTTCTTATTGAATGAGTCCACTGAGACAGGCATAAAATCAAAACGGTGTCTTGTGTGCCATGAAATTATGTTCTCTATTTGACACTGCTGGACAAAATTAATCTTGGTCGACCAACAGCCTATCCACCAAACCGACCAGTGGACTAAATGGGTTCAGCCCTAAATGAGAGTTAAACTTACTTATTTGCATGATCATTGATTTTATGAGGTATCTGTTGAAAAAAAAATGGTGAAAATTTTTGGGCTGGCTCCTGGTGTGTCTTAGTCATTGCAGGCTGCTGAGGGGAAGACGGATCATAATAATGACTGGAATACAGTCAAAGGAATGGAATCAAACGCATCAAAGACGTGGTTGATACTACTCCATTCCTCCGTCCTCCCCTCAGCAGCCTCCACTGGTCTTAGTGTCTTAGCCAGTGAATTAATATGCATTGACACTATGCAGTCAGGTGTGGAGAACAGCTGTCAGAGACTGAAGAAGCGAAGCACTCAGAAAGTGGGTGATGAGGGATGCTAGCAGATACAGACTTCCAATCATCGCGCTAGTTAGCATTGGCTCATGAAACTACCTCTAAATTCCTTCATACTGAACAAAGAGACATAAAACTGGTATCCACTAGTTCATCTCACTCTTGGGAAAGTAGATAAATGGCCTCATTGCCAAAATACCGAAGTATCCCTTTAATTTTTAAATGTACCTTTATTTTACTAGGCAAGTCAGTTAAGAACAAATTCTTATTTTCAATGACGGCCTAGGAACAGTGGGTTAACTGCCTGTTCAGGGGCAGAACGACAGATTTGTACCTTGTCAGCTCAGGGGTTTGAACTTGCAATGTTCCAGGTTACTAGTCCAACACTCTAACCACTAGGCTACCTTGTCAGCCCTTATTCAGTGTGCATCGCCTGTCATGATGCACCCGCCACACGTTTCGTCACACAGAGAATGCCACAGCCTTGCGAAGGCGAAGAAGCAACACACCGTCTTACCTACAGTACAATACTGTACTTTGACCCCTAGGTTATGATTGCTTCCCTCAGTGCGCATAGCGATGTATTGTAGTGGATGTCCATAGTCTTGCACACTTTCACTATTTCATTCACGATGATTCCAGGATTTGAAGGTTGTTTCTTTTAACGGTTCTCCATGAAGGCTTTACTCACGATCACACTGTAGGGCTTTAAGGGTTCATGCTTAGAATAGTGGAAAGAGTGGGTGATGGAAATGACGGCAGGGGAAAGTGTGAATCCTGCAATGAGAAAAGCATCTAGCCGACACTACCTGCTGTGTCCTTTCCCATCACAGTAAGCATGCATACACACACACGCACACACACACATCTGGAGGATGTATTGACGCCTCAGGCTCGTGCTGTGTTTCTGGCCTTAGTGTTCCCCTGCGGAGAGCTCTCAGTGAGCGCAGGCAGACATTATGGTCACTAGGACACCTAAAGGACAAACAGTGGCCAGGTGCCAGTGAGTCTGCGAGGCGCCTGACTCATCTTCTCCTCCTCTGACAGACGCAGAGGGTGGCATGGCGTGCACGCACACACACACACACACACACACAAACACACACACACACACACACACACCACAGCCTCGCAGCCCCGCTCAGCTATGTGCTGCCCCCAGAGCGCCACCACTAAATATTATGGAGGGTTGCTTGGAAAAGGCCAGCACGTCCTTCCTCTGAATTACTGGGGAGCATTAAAATAGGAACTGTGATACATGGCATTAAAATCCAGACTCCCATAGGCGTGAAAATCGAAACCGTTCCCCCGGTCTGGATTTATCATTGCCCCATCGCTGAGATTCTACTGGCCCCGTAAGGAGATGTACAGAACCCAGAGGGCTCTGGCCTATCAGTCACCCTGTCAATCCCCTGGGCGCTGCATGATCAAAGGCAGGCAATGGAGCACCATTCCCCATACGCCCCATCCTCTGCTTAATAAAGCTGTCAGGGGAAGAAAATCCAGAGATGTCTGTTCATCAACACTCCTGTCAGCAGATAAATAAATAAGAATCCAAAGGGAAGGAAGAAGGCCTAAAATGCAGTGTACATGGAGTGAGCCTTTATGGAATCTGCCAGGCCTGTTTCACATTATTACTGGGGCCAGTAAAGATTAGTGAAAGATGGAGGAGAGGGAGGCCACTGGACAAGTTGTCTGACTGGACAGTTAGACACCTGTTAAACCAGAGGCCTGTGCATCCGAGGAGGAGCGGCTGAATCTTCAGCCCCGATCTGTCGATCTGTTACACACTCCTCATGAAACGCTTGTTAAACGCCCCATTCCCACACCAGACTTACACTTGCATATCCTCTTCCAGATTTGCATTCCTCTTCCTCTCCTCCTTCTGGATATCTCAGATGAATCACAGGCTTTTTCTTTACCCGACGTCAGCAGACAGTCCCATGTATCTCCTAACAGGAATTCCTATATTAATGCCTCTGTCTGCTCGGCCTTCCTCCTCCAGCCATATCTCATTTCAGCCCTTAAATAATGCCAGAGGATAGTGTCTCTTGAGAGACGCAAACAAATCGTCCATATCTCTCACGTTTCATGTGCGATTTATCAGGCGGAATTTTCTCCCTCGGGAACTAATGGATGCTTCTGGGAGACTGGATCACTGGACTAGGGCTGCATACCAAATGGCACTCTATTCCCTGCATAGTGCACTACTTTTGACCAAGGCACTATATAGGAAATAGGGTGCCATTCAGAACGACCCTTGGTATCTCTGTATGGATTCCTCGCCTGTGTTTATAGCTTTATGGTATCCGGCACTTTATAAAGCTGCTCATGGAATCTACGCTGGTATGCTGGTGTTGGGTGTTGGAGTATGTAGGTTGTTTACTATATCTCCTGAGATCCGGCAAAAAAAGCTTTAGGATGATCATTTTCTTTTGCATCACAGGTGTTTGGGGGGTGTTTTTTTTTTTTTAGAAAGATATATACATTTTTCTATTTGTATTTGGCTGTTAGGACTCGGTTGATAGTAAATATGAAACATTTGACATCACAGTAAATGGGGGCAGTAAGTATAAAACGTAGTTAGCGCATCCTGATTAGACTACAGAGGATATTTATTAACAAGCTCTTATTTAATGTGAAATAATATTACACTGCTCTGAAAACTCACCAAACTACTCCTGAGATATACAGTACCAGTCAAAAGTTAGGACACACCTACTCATTCAAGTGTTTTTCTTTATTTGTACTATTTTCTACATTGTAGAATAAAAGTGAAGACATCAAAACTATGAAATAACACATATGGAATCATGTAGTAACCAAAAAAGTGTTAAACAAATCAAAATATATTTTATATTTGAGATTCTTCAAAGTAGCCACCCTTTGCTTTGATGACAGCTTTGCACGATTGAAAGAGTGCAAATCTGTCATCAAGGCAAAGGGTGGCTACTTTGAAGAATCTCAAATATAAGATCATCATGTGCCTAAGATCACCATGCGCAATGCCAAGCGTCAGCTGGAGTGGTGTAAAGCTTGCCGCCATTGGACTCTGGAGCAGTGGAAACGTGTTCTCTGGAGTGATGAATCACGCTTCATTGGCAGTCCGAAGGACAAATCTGGGTTTGGCGGATGACAGGAGAACACTACCTGCCCCAATGAATAGTGCCAACTTTAAAGTTTGGTAGAGTAATGGTCCGGTGCTGTTTTTCATGGTTTGGACTTGGCCCCTTACTTCTAGTGAAGGGAAATTTTAACGCTCTAGCATACAATTACATTCTAGACGATTTTGTGCTTCCTACTTTTTGGCAACAGTTTGGGAAAGGCCCTTTCCTGTTTCAGCATGACAATGCCCCCGTGCACAAAGCGATGTCCATACATAAATGGTTTGTCAAAATTGCCGTGGAAGAGCTTGACTGGACTGCACAGATCCCTGAACTCAACCCCAGCAAACACCTTTGGGATGAATTGGAACGCCGACTGTGAGCCAGGCCTAATCGTCCAACATCAGTGCTCGACCTCACTAATGCTCTTGTGGCTGAAGGGAAGCAAATCCCTGCAGTAATGTTCCATCATCTAATGGAAAGCCTTCCAAGAAGAGTGGAGGCTGTTGTAGCAGCAAGGGGAGACCAACTCCATATTAATGCCTATGATTTTGGAATGAGATGTTCAACGAGCAGGTGTCCACATACTTTTGGTCATGTAGTGTATTTACCTATTAGAAACTATATGAATATCAAACTCACAAAAAGTATAATTAGACACACCATAAAATGCCATTTGTTTAAGATGGGATCTAATGCCGGAGTATGCCCATAAAAGCTTCCCCATGGAGCTGAGCTGGTCACACTGAGCCCATGTATGAGTCAAAGGGCTCTCTCTGTATTTCTCTACTCTATTGGTTGTCCTCTCTATATCTACTGTACCGTTTTACTGTTGTCTATATCCCTCCCTTTGGTTACTGCCCTCTCATGCATGTATTCCACTTCCGCTATCACTCTCTGTCCGTCTCTATATGCTCACTCTGCCGCTACTTCTATTTGCCTCTATTGCTCTCTCTTTCTTTCTTTCTGTCTCTTTTTGTCTCTTTATTTCTCTCTTATTCTCTCTCTTTCTGTTGGTCTCTCTTGTCTGTCTTTGCCTCGCTCACTTTCGCTCGCTCTCTCTCTCCGTACCTCCGTGTCTCAGTCCACCCTCCCTTCCCCCTCTCTTCACTTTCTCCTATGTCTGCTGACACAGTGCCCAGTGAGCAGATGCCATGCACCAGGAGCTGGCAGCAATCCTGCCCAGGCCTGAGAAACAGTAACGCAGCCTGGCAGGCCCTGTGTTCTCTTCATCAGGTGGGAAGAGGGATCTGTGGGAGAGCAGGCTTCCTGCAGAGGGGAGTGTGGACAGTGGGTTCAGGTCAACACATACACGTACACTAAAGGACAGATTCACAATAGAAAACACACATTCAATGTGGCTCTCCCACCTATCAACACCAGCAGTGGAGACCTGAAGGTTGTTCAACACCGGGAGCTACAGTAGAACTAGTGTGTTGCTAGAATCCATTTATGAAACATTGGCTGCTAGTCTTCTATCTTCACACCGTGGTGGAGGAGATGGACTCTGAGGAATAAAACAATGTGTGCAAAATAGTGATCAATGCTAGCTGTCTTCTACCCTCCTCGTTCCTCTTCCCCTGTGGTAGCGCTAGATAAGAATTATTTTGATAGATCTTGATGTTTATACAGTATAATCCCAAATGAAGATGTTCTGTATGTATAGAGTGTAGAGAATTAAAGATGGGATGTTGGATTTGTGAGCCGACAGTACATTATCTGTAAAGACAGACCATCTTTGCATACACCCACTTTCCCTTTGACGTTGTCTCTGGTGAGACTGAGTTTGCAGTGTGCAGTGCTGCAGTATGAGAGCAAGTGACAATGCTTGCAAATTGTGTTTTCCAAGTACATATTTCATCTTCTGCTCGCAGTCCCTCATTATCTCCCTCTCTCTGTCTTCATTCGGCATCACTTAATTCTGTAAAATCGCACCAAGCTTGTCTATTAACGTCATTTAAAACCCGGGGAGAGAGATTAAATAATAGATGTTTTAATCTCTCATATATCCGGTGTGGCATTACTCTTAGCAGACACTGTAAAATTAGCATGAAGGATAGGAGCCCCTAAAACCCAAACTGATGTGTAGCCTAGCGCAGCTCAGTCAGCACAATACGTTTTTCCTCTCCCCTCACTCTCATTTGTCAATGTGATGTCATGGTTTAATGGCCTGATGCACCACAGGTCCACTTTGTCACCATGATGTCATGGTCTAATGGCCTGATGCACCACAGGTCCACTTTGTCATCGTGATGTCATGGTTTAATGGCCTGATGCACCACAGGTCCACTTGTCACCGTGATGTCCTGGTCTAATGGCCTGATGCACCACAGGTCCACTTTGTCATCGTGATGTCATGGTTTAATGGCCTGATGCACCACAGGTCCACTTGTCACCGTGATGTCCTGGTCTAATGGCCTGATGCAGCACAGGTCCACTTTGTCACCGTGATGTTCTGGTCTAATGGCCTGATGCACCACAGGTCCACTTTGTCATCGTGATGTAATGGTTTAATGGCCTGATGCAGCACAGGCCCACTTTGTCACCGTGATGTCATGGTCTAAAGGCCCGATGCACCATAGGTCCACTTTGTCACCGTGATGTCATGGTCTAATGGCCTGATGCAGCACAGGCCCACTTTGTCACCGTGATGTCCTGGTCTAATGGCCTGATGCACCACAGGTCCACTTTGTCATCGTGATGTAATGGTTTAATGGCCCGATGCACCACAGGTCCACTTTGTCACCGTGATGTCATGGTCTAATGGCCTGATGCAGCACAGGCCCACTTTGTCACCGTGATGTCATGGTCTAAAGGCCCGATGCACCATAGGTCCACTTTGTCACTGTGATGTCATGGTCTAATGTCCTGATGCACCACAGGTCCACTTTGTATCCATGATGTCATGGTCTAATGGCCTGATGCAGCACAGGTCCAATTTGTCACCATGATATCAGGGTCTAATGTCCTGATGCACCACAGGTCCACTTTGTATCCATGATGTCAGGGTCTAATGTCCTGATGCACCACAGGTCCACTTTGTATCCATGATGTCATGGTCTAATGGCCTGATGCACCACAGGTCCAAAGAACAGACGCATTAGCTGCAAGGTTGTGAACTCTGCCCAGTTGATGATGTCATGCCTTGCCGATGATGCGCTATATTATGCTGGGGTCATGAAACCCATGAAACAGCTTCAGCGGAGAATCCAATCCAGACCTCTCGTGACGGGTGGACTTGATGAGTGCTGTTTATCTACTGACCGAGGTGCTAATCTCCTCACGAGTCCCCTGGGACACAAAACATGTCTCCTGTCCGTCAGTTTCAGGTCAGGCTGCGGCTGGTGCTTGGGCGGCTCTAAGCCAAAGATGGCTACAGGAGGTAGTTAGCTAGATAACATGGATGGATGGCCTCGCTAGCTGTTGTCATCTGCACCCAATCCAACCCATGTGACATTACAGATCTGTAATTGAAGTACATTTGTGAAGTCATTGGATTCATTGGACGGTGCTGGACCGTGTAAAACTCTGCGTTATTACACTGCATTATTTATGCACTGTAGTAATCGTGAGGTACCATATGGGATGTTAACATGTGTTGCATACACTTGCTGTTCAGAACACTAGTGCCAAGATTGGAATTTTGAAATTGGACACCATCATCATCACTTTCACAACGAGTCTTTTTGTTGTTTTATGTCCTCATGACTCATAATGTTGTATTCTACCGTATGGAGATATTCTAATGTAATTGTATCTCCCCTTGGATTCTAGTTTGTTTATTTTACCTGAACATTGCGTGGGAGAGTAGGACCAAGCGAGGTGTCCAAAACAACAGCCTTAAAACTACTCTGTATTTATTTAGTATTGCAGCCCCTGTTGCCCACAGCTTGCATGCTATAACAATGTTGGTGAATGTCAGAGTTGACTTGCTGTATTGTGTCTTAATAATGATGAAAAATAAGTGCTGGCCAGAAAGAATGGGCATTGGCCCACAGTCAACCAGCACTGCTTCCCTGTATTACAGATGTCTTGCTGATAAGCCCCTAACAATGTGCCAAGTGGGGGGATTCTGTGGTTTGGAGAATGCTGTTTTCTGTCTCTTCTCAACAAGAAACTAATTATGGATTATCATACCCCATGTTCCCTGAGGGTCCTCATATCTCCCTGCTAATGAATCTGCTACAGTTGAGTAGAGTTCCACAACATCAGAAAACCCATCTGTTCCTCACATGCCAGAGGTGCTGTTGTCTTCTACTGTTGTGAAACTTCAGCACTGAAGATATGAGAACAAGGCTGAATTAATTCAAGAGATTTTTGAAGGACAAGTGTCTATAAAAATATGGTCTGTGTCACAAGGTGCTGAGAAAAGCTTTTAGAAAGTAAAACAATCTCAGTCCCTACAGTTTAATTCCTTGTCTTCGTGTGTTCTTCTGCTAAGTTTTCATTGGAGCCGAGTCACGGAGTAGCCAGAAGGTTTTCATTTGTGCATTTTTATTTTAATCTGTAGCCTCAACGTCCTGCTCTCCTTGTTTTCCCAACAGTGGCCGCATACATTTTACAGTGAAGAACATTGTTACAGCAAAGTCAGTGATAGTAGGGGGGAGAAAGTAAAGTGCGAGTGTAAGTTCCCGAAAGGCCACAATTTTTTTTAAACTTTGTCAATATGTACTTGTCAATGTTTTGACGTCACACTCAAATCTAATTTTATTCCAGAGAAACTCTGAAGCACTATCAGAGTGACCAGCGGGTTCTGGGTCACCTCCCTGACCAAGGCCCTTCTCCACTGATTGCTCAATTTGGCTGGGAGGCCAGCTCTAGGAAGAGTCTTGTTGGTTCCACACTTCTTCCATTTAAGAATGATGGAGGCCACTGTGATCTTGGGGACCTTCAATGCTACACACATTTTTTGGTACCCTTCTCCAGATCTGTGCCTCGACACAATCCTGTCGCGGAGCTCTAGGGACAAAGGATGATCAATGGAAACAGGATGCACCTGAGCTCAATATCGAGTCTCATAGCAAAGGGTCTGAAAACTCGCTCAATACGGAAGGGGTCAGATGCAGGACTGTTTTGCTAGCACAGACTGGAATATGTTCCGAGATTCTTCCGATGGCATAGGAGTTCACCACATCAGTCACTGGCTTCATCAATAAGTGCAACGATGACGTCTTTCCCACAGTGACCATACATACATACCCCAACCAGAAGCCATGGATTACAGGCAACATTCACACTGAGCTAAAGGGTAGAGCTGCCACTTCAAGGAGCGGGACTCTAACCCGGAAGCTTATAAGAAATCCCGCTATGCCCTCCGATGAACCATCAAACAGGCAAAGCATCAAAACAGGACATACTACACCGGCTCCAATGCTCGTCGGATGTGGCAGGGCTTGCAAACTATTATGGACTACAAAGGAAAGCACAGCCGCTAACTGACCAGTGTCACGAGCCTGCCAGATGAGCTAAATTACTTCTATGCTCGCTTCTAGGCAAGCAACACTGAAGCATGCATATGAGAGCATCAGCTGTTCCGGACGACTGTGTGATCACACTGTAACGGTTTTCTTCCATTGAAGGAGAGGAGGACCAAAATGCAGCGTGGTTAGAGTTCAACATGTTTAATCAAGACCATACACGAGAACACTATAATATACATAACAACAAATGTGAAAACCAAAACAGTCCTATCTGGTGCAATGACACAAAGACAGAAGACAACCCCCCACAAAATACCCAAAGAACATGGCTGCCTAAATATGGTTCCCAATCAGAGTCAACGATAAACACCTGCCTCTAATTGAGAACCAATCTAGGCAACCATAGACTTACATAAACACCTAGACTAGAAAACACCCCATAAACATACAAAACCCCTAGACCAGACAAAACACATAAATCCCCCATGTCACACCCTGACCTAACCAAAATAATAAAGAAAACAAAGATAACTAAGGCCGGGGCGTGACACATACTCTCCATAGCCAATGTGAGTAAGACCTTTAAACAGGTCATCATTCACAAGGCCGCAGACGGATTACCAGGACGTGTACTCCGAGCATGCGCTGACCAACTGGCAAGTGTCTTCACTGACATTTTCAACCTGTCCCTGATCGAGTCTGTACAGAGGCTTGCAAAAGTATTCACCCCCCTTGGCATTTTTCCTATTTTGTTGCCTTACAACCTGGAATTAAAATAGATTTTTGGGGGGTTTGTATAATTTGATTTACACAACATGCCTACCACTTTGAAGATGCAAACTATTTTTTATTGTGAAACAAACAAGAAATAACACAAAAAACTGAACTTGAGCGTGAATAACTATTCATCCCCCCCAAAGTCAATACTTTGTAGAGACACCTTTTGCAGCAATTACAGCTGCAAGTCTCTTGAAGTATGTCTCAATAAGCTTGGCACATCTAACCATTGGGATTTTTGCCCATTCTTCAAGGCAAAACTGCTCCAGCTCCTTCAAGTCGGATGGGTTCTGCTGGTGTACAGCAACCTTTAAGTCATACCACAGATGCTCAATTAGATTGAGGTCTGGGCTTTGACTAGGCCATTCCAAGGCATTTAAACGTTTCCCCTTAAACCACTCAAGGGTTGCCTTAGCAGTATATCATTGTCCTGCTGGAAGGTGAACCTCCGTCCCAGTCTCAAATCTCTGGAAGACTGAAACAGGTTTCCCTCAAGAACTTCCCTGTATTTAGCAACATCATTCCTTCAATTCAGACCAGTTTGCCAGTCTCTGCCGATGAAAAGATCCGCACAGCATGATGCTGCCATCACCATGCTTCACTGTGGGGATGGTGTTCTTGGGGTGAACCGAGGTGATGAGTTTGCACCAGTGATAGCGTTTTCCTTGATGGCCAGAAAGCTCCATTTTAGTCTCATCTCACCAAAGTACCTTCTCCCATATTTTTGGGGAGTCTCCCACATGCCTTCTGGTGAACACCAAACATGTTTGCTTATTTTTTTATTTAATAAGCAATGGCTTTTTTTCTGGACATTCTTCTGTAAAGCCCAGCTCTGTGGATTGAATGGCTTAAAGTGGTCCAATGGACAGATACTCCAATCTCTGCTGTGGAGCTTTGCAGCTCCTTCAGGGTTATCTTTGGTCTCTTTGTTACCTCTCTGATTAATGCCATCCTTGCCTGGTCTGTGAGTTTTGGTGGGTGGCCCTCTCTTGGCAGGTTTATTGTGGTGCCATATTCTTTCCATTTTTTAATAATGGATTTAATGGTGGTCCGTGGGATGTTCAAAGTTGCAGATATTTTTTTTGTAACTCAACCCTGATCTGTACTTCTCCACAACTTTGTCCCTGAGAGCTCCTTGGTCTTCATGGTGCTATTTGCTTGGTGGTGCCCCTTGCTTAGTGGTATTGCAGACTCTGGGGCCTTTCAGAAAAGGTGTATATACAGTTGAAGTCGGAAGTTTACATACACCTTAGCCAAATACATTTAAACTCAGTTTTTCACAATCCCTGACATTTAATCCTAGTAAAAATTCCCTGTCTTAGGTCAGTTAGGATCACCACTTTATTTTAAGAATATGAAATGTCAGAATAATAGTAGAGAGAAGGATTTATTTCAGCATTTATTTATTTCATCACATTCCCAGCGGGTCAGAAGTTTACATACACTCAATCCGTTTCTGGTGTTATTGCCTTCAAATTGTTTAACTTGGGTCAAACGTTTCGGGTAGCCTTCCACAAGCTTCCCATAATAGGTTGGGTGAATTTGGCACATTCCTCCTGACAGAGCTGGTGTAACTGAGTCAGGTTTGTATTCCTCCTTGCTTGCACACACTTTTTCAGTTCTGCCCACAAATGTTCTATTGGATTGAGGTCAGGGCTTTGTGATGGCCACTCCAATACCTTGACCGTAGTCTGGCTTTTTTTATGGAGGTTTTGGAGCAGTGGCTTCTCCCTTGCTGAGCGGCCTTTCAGGTTATGTCGATTATAGGAGTCATTTTACTGTGGATATAGACACTTTTGTACCTGTTTCCTCCAGCATCTTCACAAGGTCCTTTGCTGTTGTTCTGGGATTGATTTGCAATTTTCGCACCAAAGTGTGTTCATCTCTAGGAGACAGAACGCGTCTTCTTCCTGAGCGGTATGACAGCTGCGTGTTCCCATGGTGTTTATACTTGCGGTCTATATTTTTTGTACAGATGAACGTGGTACCTTCAGGCATTTGGAAATTAATCGCAAGGATGTTCCAGACTTGAGGAGGTCTACAAAACTTGAAATACATAAATACATTCAAGGTAGGCCTTGAAATACATCCACAGGTACATCTCCAATTGACTATAATTATGTCAATTAGCCTATCAGAAACTTCTAAAGCCATGACATAGTTTTCTGGAATTTTCCAAGCTGTTTAAAGGCACAGTCAACTTACTGAATGTAAACTTCTGACCCAATGGAATTGTGATACAGTGAATTATAAGTTAATTAATTTGTCTGTAAACAATTGTTGGAAAAATTACTTGTGTCATGCACAAAGTAACTTGCCAAAACTATAGTTTGTTAACAAGAAATTTGTGGAGTGGTTGAAAAACGAGTTTTAATAACTCCAACCTAAGTGTATGTAAACTTCCGACTTCAACTGTATACTGAGATCATGTGACAGATTACACTTAGATTGCACACAGTTGGACTTTTTGTTTAACAAATTATGTGACTTCTGAAGGTAATTGGTTGCACCAGATCTTATTTAGGTGCTTCATACGCAACAAATGCAACAAAATAGGAAAACCACGGGGGATGAATACTTTTGCAATGCACTGTAATATCAACATGTTTCAAGCAGTCCACCATAGTCCCTGTGCCCACGACCACCAAGGTAACCTCCCTAAATGACTACTGACCCATAGCACTCACATCTGTAGCCATGAAGTGCTTTGAATGGCTCACATCAACACCATTATCCCAGAAACCCTAGACCCACTCCAATTTGCATACTGCCCCAACAGATCCACAGATGATGTAATCTCTATTGCACTCCACACTGCCTTTCACACCTGGACTTAAGGAACATCTATGTGAGAATGCTATACATTGACCTCAGCTCAGCGTTCAACACCATAGTGCCCACAAAGCTCATCATTAAGCTAAGGATCCTGGGACTAAACATCTCCCTCTGCAACTGGATCCTGGACTTCCTGACCGGCCGCCTCCAGGTGGTAAGGGTTGGTAGCAACACATCTGCCACGCTGATCATCAACACGGGGCCCCCTCACGGGTGCATGCTTAGTCCCCTCCAGTACTCCCTGTTCACCCATGATGGCCAGTCACGACTCCAACACCATCATTAAGTTTTCTGATGACACAACAGTGGTAGGCCTGATCACCGACAACGATGAGACAGCCTATAGGGACAAGGTCAGAGACGTGGCAGTGTGGTGCCAGGATAACAACCTCTCCCTTAACGTGATCAAGACAAAGGAGATGATTTTTGACAACAGGAAAATGAGGACCAAGGACGCCCCCATCCTCATCGACGGGTTGTAGTGGAGCAGGTTGAGAGATTCAAGTTCCTTGGTGTCATCACCAACAAATTATCATGGTCCAAACACACCAAGACAGGCGTGAAGAGGGCACGATAACGCCTATTCCTCTTCAGGAGACTGAAAAGATTTGGGATGGGTCCTCAGATACTCAAAAAGTTCTACAGCTGCAACATCGAGAGCATCCTGACTGGTTGCATCACTACCTGGAATGACAACATCTCGGCTTCCGACCGCAAGGCAGTACAGAGGGTAGTACGTACGGCCCAGTACATCACTGGGGCCAAGTTTTCTGCCATCCAGGACCTCTCTACCAGGCGGTGTCAGAGGAAGACCCTAAAAATTGCTAAAGACTCCAGCCACACAAGTCATAGACTGTTATCTCTGTTACCACATGGCAAGCGGTACCAGAGCGCCAGGTCTAGGTCCAAAAGGTTTCTTAACAGCTTCTACCCCCAAGCCAAAAGACTCCTGAACAGCTAATCAAATGGTTACCCAGACTATTTGCACCCCCCTCCCTCCCCATTTCTCGCTGCTTCTACTCTCTGTTTATTATCCATGCACACAGTAGTCACTTTACATCTTCCTACATGTACATGTTATCTCAATTACCTCGACTAACTTGTTACCCCTCACATTGACTCTGTGCCGGTACCACCTGTATAGAGCCTTCCCTACTGTTATTTTATTGTTGCTCTTTAATTATATATATTTATATTTTATATTTTAATTCATTTTTACTTCAGTTTATTTCAGTAAATACTTTACCTTATTTAACTTATCTTAACTGAATTGTTGGTTAATAAGGGCTTGTAAGTAAGAATTTCACTGTACCTGTTGTATTCGGCTTATGTGACATAAAATGTAAGATTTGATTTGAAATAGCTATGTAGCGAAGCTCCCATCCAACCTGACAGACTTTGAAATGATCTAGAGAGAATAATGGGATAATAAATACAGGTGTGCCAAGCTTGTAGTGTCATACCCAAGAAGACTCGAGGCTGTAATCGCTGCCAAAGGTGCTTCAACAAAATACTGCGTAAGGGTCTGAATACTTTTGTTATTTATTTTGAATACATTTTCAAACATAAAAAAACTGTTATTTCTTTGTCACTATGGGGTATTGTGTGTAGATTGATTAGGGAAAAGGCTGTAACGTAACAAAATGTGGAATAGTCAGGAGGTCTGAATGTTTTTCGAATGCACTGTAGGTAGAGGTAAAGTGATTAGGCAACAGGATAAATAATTAACTGTAGCAGCAGCAAATGTGATGAGTCAAAATATTTAGTGCAAAAAGGGTCAATGCCGATAGTTCGGGTAGCTATTTGATTAACTATTTAGCAGTCTTATGGCTTGGGGGTAGAAGTTTTTCAGGATCCTGTTGGTTCTAGACTTGGAGCATCAGTACCGTTTGCCGTAATCTGAGAGCCCATGCCAAATATTTTAGCCTCCTGAGGGGGAAGATGCGTTGTCGTGCCTTCTTTCACGACTGTGTTGGTGTGGACCCTTTTAATTCCTTAGTGATGTGGACACTAAGGAACTTGAAGCTCTCGACCCACTCCACTACAGATACATCAATGTCGATACGGGTGTGCTTGGCCCTCCGTTTCCTGTTGTCCACGATCAACTCCTTTTTTTACTCACATTGAGGGACAGGTTGTTATCCTGGCACCCTACTGCCAGGTCACTGACCTCCTCCCTATAGGCTGCCTCAGTGTCATCGGTGACCAGTCCTGCCATCTTCATGTCATCAGTAAACTTAATGATGGAGTTGGAGTCATGCGTGGCCCTGCAGTCGTGGGTGAACAGGGAGTAAAGGAGGGGACTAAGCAAGCACCCCTGGTTCCCCAGTGTTGACGGTCAGCGTTGCAGATATGTTTTTGCCTAATATTTTACAAACTGGTGACAGTTGTAAAAAAAAGTCAATAGTTGGAAGAGTTGCAGAGTTAATTGAAAATAATGTAATTGTTGATTAGATGCTTTTTTCATTAATTAGACCATATGCTTCAAGAGAAAATGGCCTTCCTCTACTAGAAACTAACAGACAATATGGACACAGCTATAAAAAATATATTTTCTGTTAATTACCCAAATTACTGAAGATTCCTGTGACTTTGGTAAATTACCGGTAGCTTTGCAACCCTAGACATGACAAGATACAACGAGCTGAAATGAGCCACGTATGATTCCCCACATGGCAGATTATTGTCACTGTTGCTAGCTATCTGACTGTTTAGAATCATAACACCACACGGCCTTCTTCCTCATTGATGTGCAGGCTTCATTTTCATGACAGTGTCTGCCAGGGCCGTAGTTCATGTGGCTCGGTGTGTGCTCAGTTGGCCTATTCAGGAGACATTTGCAACATTTGCTTTACTTTGAGCCCCTGAGCTACAGTAGTATAATAGCATAGAGTGGTGATTTACAAAACCCATTCCAGTTCATGGCATGGCTTTGAAGAGATAAAGAATGTCCTCCTTATTCTAGTACTTCTCCAGCTGATGCCATGGTGAAACAACAAGGTGGGGGATGAGACAGACCAGGGCTGGAGAGAAGCTCTCTGTACAACTCTTGAGCTCTGAGATATAGGCTAGTTCACTGATATACTGCATGGACTGAAGAGTGGAGGCTGCTGAGGAGAACGGCTCATGATAATGGCTGGAATGGCGCAGATGGAGTGGCATCAAACATCTGGAAATCATGTGTTTGATGTAGATTATAACATTTGACTGATTCCGCTCCAGTCAATACCACGAGCCCATTGTCCCCAATTAAGGTGCCACCAACCTCCTGTGACGGACTGTACAACTCATAGTACAACACATGAATGCACTGACCAGGGGCCTCATTTATAAACGTTGTGTAAATTTCACACTAAATATCTGTGTGCGGCATTTCTGAAAAATGAGATTTATAAACTTGTCTCACGCCATACATTTAACGTTTACCGTTATAAATAACTGTCATAAAACTGCGTGCTTGAACGAGCATTCTAGAAAATGCCCTGCATTCCCTCTTTATGGTGACAATAACAGCCTTTATTTGCTGTATAATTTGGAAATATTTGCAGTTCCTGAAAGGAAGAGCAATGGTAAATGTGATTACATTTCTGTGGAGGTGTGGGCAAAATGTTGTGATATTTTGCAGTGACCTTTTCAAACTAAATATGCATGCTGCCTCTAGCGAGTGCCTGTCAGCACATTCTGTAAGATTGATTGTATACTTGAAACAATTTAAAAGTAGTCTAAATGCTACAGCCCTCACTTCTATGCAAAATATGAATTGTTGTTCAATATTTAGTTCATCAATAGATTGTGTTTCTATGTCCTGCCTTGGTATAGGCTCTGATGACGTCATACTCCTATCGCACAGCAATAGCCTGTCCATACATTTCAATATTTTACATAAGCTACAGTTCTATTTACTGTGTTGGTAGAATGTTTTAATATTTTGCAGTAATGTATGCTTATTGGCAAAGGACTGTGACCGTTTCTGAAAGAGAAAACAATGTCCCATTGTTTTGGACCTGTGAGCAGAACGATTGAATTCAACAATGTTTTGCATCGACTTTTCACCCAACCTAAATATGATGGACTGAAACATTGTCTAAGATACTCAAATCAAATAGAAATTACAGTAGGCTTCATTCATACAGTGGTAGCGCAAACTCGTAAAAATCCAAATAATTTCACAGATCTTCATTGTAAAGGGTTTAAACACTGTTTCCCATGCTTGTTCATTGAACCATAAACAATTATTAATCATGCACCTGTGGAACGTTCGTTAAGACACTAACAGCTTACCAATGGTAGGAAATTAAGGTCACAGTTATGAAAGGACACTTAGGACACTAAAGAGGCCTTTCTACTGACTCTGAAAGACACCAAAAGAAAGATGCCCACGGTCCCTGCTCATCTGCGTGAACGTGCCTTAGGCATGCTGCAAGGAGGCATGAGGACTGCAGATATGGCCAGGGCAATAAATTGCAATGTCCGTACTGTGAGACGCCTAAGACAGCGCTACAGGGAGACAGGACGGACAGCTGATCGTCCTCGCAGTGGCAGACCACGTGTGACAACACATGCACAGGATCGGTACATCCGAACATCACACCTGCGAGACAGGTACAGGAGAAACGCACAATTCCTCCATCAGTGCTCAGACTGTCCGCAATAGGCTGAGAGAGGCTGGACTGAGGGCTTGTAGGCTGTTGTGCCTATGGGCACAAACCCACTGTCGCTGGACCAGACAGTACTGGCAAAAAGTGCTCTTCACTGACGAATCGCAGTTTTGTCTCACCAGGGGTAATGTTCGGATTAGCGTTTATTGTCTAAGGAATGAGCGTTACACCAAGGCTTGTATTCTGGAGCGGGATCAAATTGGAGGTGGAGGGTCCGCCATGGTCTGGGGCGGTGTGTCACAGCATCATCGGACTGAGCTTGTTGTCATTGCAGGCAATCTCAACGCTGTGCATTACAGGGAAGACATCCTCCTCCCTCATTGGGTAAACTTCCTGCAGGCTCATCCTGACATGACCCTCCAGCATGACAATGCCACCAGCCATACTGTTCGTTCTGTGATTGATTTCCTGCAAGACAGGAATATCAGTGTTCTGCCATGACCAGCGAAGAGCCCGGATCTCAATCCCATTGAGCACGTCTGGGACCTGTTGGATCGGAGGGTGAGGGCTAAGGCCATTCCTCCAGAAATGTCCAGGAACTTGCAGGTGCCTTGGTGGAAGAGTAGGGTAACATCTCACAGCAAGTACTGGCAAATCTGGTGCAGTCCATGAGGAGGAGATGAACTGCAGTACTTAATGCAGCTGGTGGCCACACCATATACTGACTGTTACTTTTGATTTTGACTCGACTCCCCCCCCCCCCCCCCCCTTTGTTCAGGGACACATTATTCCATTTCTGTTAGTCACTTGTTCAGTTTATGTCTCAGTTGTGGAATCTTGTTATGTTCATACAAACATTTACACATGTTCAGTTTGCTTAAAATAAACGCAATTGACAGTGAGAGAACGTTTATTTTTTTGCTGAATTTATATCGGCTACTTAAAAGTAAAATATCAACTTTCTTGATGTTCACCTATGAACTGCGCTGCCTATGGGATTGCATACAGCAAAACTTGAAATACATAGCCTTTCTATTTACTAGGCTACTATAGGCCCAATTAAATGAGAGATGCACATCGTATTTTTGTTATAATTTTGTACTTTTATTTATTCAGGGGAGCCCAATTGAGACCAGGGTCTCATTCAAAATGATTAACTGAGAACAAACAAGTCACATGATAATTCAGTAAATCCATAAAACACAATCAACCGAAAAACTTACAAACCTCCACAATACAATTTGTTGTATGGCTACTTCAGGAATTTTGAACCCATCACAGCCAGAAAAGGTGTGGAATCTGTTCTCCAATGGTTAGGAAAATAAAATAATATATTCCTTTTTGTAATTATTTTAGATTCCCCCCCAAAAACACAGATTTTCGCTCTTCTCACTAACAGCAAATGGCTGCACCTCGTTATTATGTTTTTATTAGTAAGCGTGTTGTTACGTTGGCATGACAGACGCAGGAATGCATAATATTTTTTATTACGGCGTGCCGTGTAAGGGCACGGGGACGAAGACCAAACAAACACGTAACAAAAACACAGGGTTGAAACCCCAAAAAAGAGCAAGGAGTACCTTGAATAAATAACACACGCGCACAATGATTATCACACAGGACGAGACCCGTTATCATCTGTGCAATCCACAAGGGCAGGAAAGCCCAAAAACACACAGCACAGGTACTCACATGCACTAACGGACATTGTAACAATGATCGACAAGACCATGGAAACCAAAGGGCACATATATACAAATACTAATCAGATCCACATATGAGGCAATCTCTATTGCACTCCACACTGCCCTTTCCCACCTGGACAAAAGGAACATCTATGTGAGAATGCTGTTGACTCTCATTGACTGCAGCTCAGCGTTCAACACCATAGTAAAGCTCATCACCAAGCTAAGGATCCTGGGACTAAACATCTCCCTCTGCAACTGGATCCTGGACTTCCTGACAGGCCGCCCCCAGCTGGTGAGGGTAGATGGCAACACATCTGCCACGCTGATCCTCAACACTGGAGCTCCCCAGGGGTGCGTGCTCAGTCCTCTCCTGTACTCCCTGTTCACCCACGACTGCATGGCCAGGCAAAACTCCAACACCATCATTAAGTTTGCTGGCCTACCACCAACAACAACGAGACAGCCTATAGGGTGGAGGTCAGAGAATATTCTGGCCGGGTGGTGCCAGAATAACAACCTATCCCTCAACGTGACCAAGACTAAGGAGATGATTGTGGACTACAGGAAAAGGAGCACCGGGCACGTCCCCATTCTCATCAACGGGGCTGTAGTGGAGCAGGTTGAGAGCTTCAAATTCCTTGGTGTCCACAACAAACTAGATTGGTCCAAACACACCAAGACAGTTGTGAAGAGGGCACAACGAAGCCTATTCCCCCTCAGGAAACTAAAAAGATTTGGCATGGGTCCTGAGATCCTCAAAAGGTTCTACAGCTGCAACATCGAGAGCATCCTGACCGGTTGCATCACTGCCAAGTACGGCAATTGTTCGGCCTCTGACCGCAAGGCACTTCAGAGGGTAGTGCATACGGCCCAGTACATCACTGGGGCAAAGCTGCCTGCCATCCAGGACCTCTACACCAGGCAGTGTCAGGGGAAGGCCCTAAAAATTGTGAAAGACCCCAGCCACCCTAATAATAGATTGTTCTCTCTACTACCGCATGGCAAGCGGTACCAGAGTGCCAAAGTCTAGGACAAAAAGGCTTCTCAACAGTTTTTACCCCCAAGCCATAAGACTCCTGAACAGGTAACCAAATGGTTGACTAGACTATTTGCATTGTGTTCACCCCCCCCCCCAACCCCTCTTTTACGCTGCTGCAACTCTCTGTTTATCTTATATGCATAGTCACTTTAACTATACATTCATGTACATACTACCTAAATGGTCAGACCAACCAGGAAATGGCCCGACCAACATTGTCTAACCGGGCTATCTGCATTGTGTCCCACCACCCGCCAACCCCTGTTTTTACACTTCTGCTACTCTCTGTTCATCATATATGCATAGTCACTTTAACGATACCTACATGTGTTACGGTGTGTGAATGAGGACCCAAAAGCGAATTAACGTAAACAGAGCTTCTTTAATAACAAAACAAAACGTAGGCTCAGATGGACCGGCAGGTTCCGACAGGACAGGACAAGGTTGCAGCAAACATGACGATAGTCTGGTTCAGGCATGAACAACACAAACAAGAATCCGACAAGGACAGGAGCAGGAACAGAGAGAGATATAGAGACCTAATCAGAGGGAAAAAGGGAACAGGTGGGAAAAGGGGTGACGAGGTAGTTAGGAGGAGACAAGGCACAGCTGGGGAAAAGAGGGGGAGAAAAGGTAACCTAACAACGACCAGCAGAGGGAGACAGGGTGAAGGGAAAGGACAGAAACAAGACACAACATGACAGTACATGACAGTACCCCCCCACTCACCGAGCGCCTCCTGGCGCACTCGAGGAGGAAACCTGGCGGCAACGGAGGAAATCATCGATCAGCGCACGGTCCAGCACGTCCCGAGAGGGAACCCAACTCCTCTCCTCAGGACCGTACCCCTCCCAATCTACTAGGTACTGATGACCACGGCCCCGAGGACGCATGTCCAAAATCCTACGGACCCTGTAGATGGGTGCGCCCTCGACAAGGATGGGGGGGGGGGGGGGGGGAAGACGAGCGGGGGCGCGAAGAACGGGCTTGATACAGGAGACATGGAAGACCGGGTGGACGCGACGAAGGTATCGCGGAAGAAGAAGTCGAACTGCGACAGGATTAATGACCTGAGAAATACGGAACGGACCAATGAACCGCGGGGTCAACTTGCGAGAAGTGGTCTTAAGGGGAAGGTTCTGAGTGGAGAGCCAAACTCTCTGACCGCGACAATATCTAGGACTCTTAGTTCTACGCTTATTAGCAGCCCTCACAGTCTGCGCCCTATAACGGCAAAGTGCAGACCTGACCCTCTTCCAGGTGCGCTCGCAACGTTGGACAAAAGCCTGAGCAGAGGGGACACTGGACTCGGCGAACTGAGATGAGAACAGCGGAGGCTGGTACCCGAGGCTACTCTGAAAAGGAGATAGCCCGGTCGCAGACGAAGGAAGCGAGTTGTGGGCGTATTCTGCCCAGGGGAGCTGTTCTGACCAAGACGCAGGGTTGCGAAAAGAAAGACTGCGTAAGATGCGACCAATAGTCTGATTGGCCCGTTCTGCTTGACCGTTAGACTGGGGGTGAAAGCCGGAAGAGAGACTGACGGAAGCCCCAATCAAACGGCAAAACTCCCTCCAAAATTGAGACGTGAATTGCGGACCTCTGTCCGAAACGACGTCTGACGGAAGGCCATGAATTCTGAAAACATTCTCGATGATGATTTGTGCCGTCTCTTTAGCAGAAGGAAGCTTAGCAAGGGGAATAAAATGAGCCGCCTTAGAGAACCTGTCGACAACCGTAAGAATAACAGTCTTCCCCGCTGACGAAGGCAGTCCGGTGACAAAATCTAAGGCGATGTGAGACCACGGTCGAGAGGGAATGGGAAGCGGCCTGAGACGGCCGGCAGGAGGAGAGTTACCGGACTTAGTCTGCGCGCAGACCGAACAAGCAGCCACGAAGCGACGCGTGTCATGCTCCCGGGTGGGCCACCAAAAGCGCTGGCGTATGGAAGCAAGCGTACCCCGAACGCCAGGGTGGCCGGCTAACTTGGCAGAGTGAGCCCACTGAAGAACGGCCAGACGAGTAGGAACGGGAACGAAAAGAAGGTTCCTGGGACAAGCGCGCGGCGACGGAGTTTGAGTGAGTGCTTGCTTTACCTGCCTCTCAATTCCCCAGACAGTCAACCCGACAACACGCCCCTCAGGGAGAATCCCCTCGGGGTCAGTGGAGGCTACTGAAGAACTGAAGAGACGAGATAAAGCATCAGGCTTGGTGTTCTTAGAGCCCGGACGATAAGAAATCACGAACTCGAAACGAGCGAAAAACAGCGCCCAGCGCGCCTGACGCGCATTAAGTCGTTTGGCAGAACGGATGTACTCAAGGTTCCTATGGTCAGTCCAAACGACAAAAGGAACGGTCGCCCCCTCCAACCACTGTCGCCATTCGCCTAGGGCTAAGCGGATGGCGAGCAGTTCGCGGTTTCCCACATCATAGTTACGTTCCGACGGCGACAGGCGATGAGAAAAATACGCGCAAGGATGGACCTTGTCGTCAGAGAAGGAGCGCTGAGAAAGAATGGCTCCCACGCCCACCTCTGACGCGTCAACCTCGACAATGAACTGTCTAGAGACGTCAGGTGTAACAAGGATAGGTGCGGATGTAAAACGATTCTTGAGGAGATCAAAAGCTCCCTGGGCGGAAACGGACCACTTAAAGCACGTCTTGACAGAAGTAAGGGCTGTGAGAGGGGCTGCCACCTGACCGAAATTACGGATGAAACGACGATAGAAGTTCGCGAAGCCGAGAAAGCGCTGCAACTCGACGCGTGACTTAGGGACGGGCCAATCAATGACAGCTTGGACCTTAGCGGGATCCATCTTAATGCCTTCAGCGGAAATAACAGAACCGAGAAATGTGACGGAGGAGGCATGAAAAGAGCACTTCTCAGCCTTCACAAAAAGACAATTCTCTAAAAGGCGCTGGAGGACACGTCGAACGTGCTGAACATGAATCTGGAGTGACGGTGAAAAAATCAGGATATCGTCAAGGTAAACGAAAACAAAGATGTTCAGCATGTCTCTCAGGACATCATTGACTAATGCCTGAAAGACAGCTGGAGCGTTAGCGAGGCCGAAAGGAAGAACCCGGTATTCAAAGTGCCCTAACGGAGTGTTAAACGCCGTCTTCCACTCGTCCCCCTCCCTGATGCGCACGAGATGGTAAGCGTTACGAAGGTCCAACTTAGTGAAAAACCTGGCTCCCTGCAGGATCTCGAAGGCTGAAGACATAAGAGGAAGCGGATAACGATTCTTCACTGTTATGTCATTCAGCCCTCGATAATCTATGCAGGGGCGCAGGGACCCGTCCTTCTTCTTAACAAAAAAAAACCCCGCTCCGGCGGGAGAGGAGGAGGGGACTATGGTACCGGCGGCAAGAGCTACAGACAAATAATCTTCGAGAGCCTTACGTTCGGGAGCCGACAGAGAGTATAGTCTACCCCGGGGGGGAGTGGTTCCCGGAAGGAGATCAATACTACAATCATACGACCGGTGTGGAGGAAGAGAGGTGGCCCTGGACCGACTGAACACCGTGCGCAGATCGTGATATTCCTCCGGCACCCCTGTCAAATCACCAGGCTCCTCCTGTGAAGAAGAGACAGAGGAAACAGGAGGGATAGCAGACATTAAACATTTCACATGACAAGAGACGTTCCAGGAGAGGATAGAATTACTAGACCATGTAATGGAAGGATTATGACAAACTAGCCAGGGATGGCCCAAAACAACAGGTGTAAAAGGTGAACGAAAAATGAAAAAAGAAATGGTTTCGCTATGATTACCAGAAACAGTGAGGGTTAAAGGTAGCGTCTCACGCTGAATCCTGGGGAGAGGACTACCATCCAGGGCGAACAAGGCCGTGGACTCCCTTAACTGTCTGAGAGGAATGTCATGTTCCCGAGCCCAGGTCTCGTCCATAAAACAGCCCTCCGCCCCAGAGTCTATTAAGGCACTGCAGGAAGCTGACGAACCGGTCCAGCGTAGATGGACCGACAAGGTAGTGCAGGATCTTGAAGGAGAGACAGGAGTAGTAGCGCTCACCAGTAGCCCTCCGCTTACTGATGAGCTCTGGCTTTTACTGGACATGAAGTGACAAAATGACCAGCAGAACCGCAATAGAGACAGAGGCGGTTGGTGATTCTCCGTTCCCTCTCCTTAGTCGAGATGCGGATACCTCCCAGCTGCATAGGCTCAGCACCCGAGCCGGCAGAGGAAGATGGTAGTGATGCGGAGAGGGGGGCAACGGAGAACGCGAGCTCCTTTCCACGAGCTCGGTGACGAAGATCAACCCGTCGCTCAATGCGAATAGCGAGTTCAATCAAGGAATCCACGCTGGAAGGAACCTCCCGGGAGAGAATCTCATCCTTTACCTCTGCGCGGAGACCCTCCAGAAAACGAGCGAGCAAAGCCGGCTCGTTCCAGCCACTGGAGGCAGCAAGAGTGCGAAACTCAATAGAGTAGTCTGTTATGGATCGATTACCTTGACATAGGGAAGACAGGGCCCTGGAAGCCTCCTCCCCAAAAACAGATCGATCAAAAACCCGTATCATCTCCTCCTTAAAGTCCTGATACTGGTTAGTACACTCAGCCCTTGCCTCCCAGATTGCCGTGCCCCACTCACGAGCCCGTCCAGTAAGGAGAGATATGACGTAGGCGACACGAGCAGTGCTCCTGGAGTAAGTGTTGGGCTGGAGAGAAAACACAATATCACACTGGGTGAGGAACGAGCGGCATTCAGTGGGCTCCCCAGAGTAACACGGCGGGTTATTGATTCTGGGCTCCGGAGATTCGAAAGCCCTGGAAGTGGCCGGTGGATCGAGGCGGAGATGGTGAACCTGTTCTGTGAGGTTGGAGACTTGGGTGGCCAGGGTCTCAACGGCATGCCGAGCAGCAGACAATTCCTGCTTGTGTCTGCCTAGCATCGCTCCCTGGATCTCGACGGCTGAGTGGAGAGGATCCGAAGTCGCTGGGTCCATTCTTGGTCGGATTCTTCTGTTACGGTGCGTGAATGAGGACCCAAAAGCGAATTAACGTAAACAGAGCTTCTTTAATAACAAAACAAAACGTAGGCTCAGATGGACCGGCAGGTTCCGACAGGACAGGACAAGGTTGCAGCAAACATGACGATAGTCTGGTTCAGGCATGAACAACACAAACAAGAATCCGACAAGGACAGGAGCAGGAACAGAGAGAGATATAGAGACCTAATCAGAGGGAAAAAGGGAACAGGTGGGAAAAGGGGTGACGAGGTAGTTAGGAGGAGACAAGGCACAGCTGGGGAAAAGAGGGGGAGAAAAGGTAACCTAACAACGACCAGCAGAGGGAGACAGGGTGAAGGGAAAGGACAGAAACAAGACACAACATGACAGTACATGACAACATGTACATACTACCTCAATAAGCCTGACTAACAGGGGTCTGTATATAGCCTTGCTACTCTTTTTCAAATGTATTTTTTCTGCTGTTTTATTTTTTACTTACCTACACACACACACACACACACACACACACATACACATACATACACCTTTTCAATGTAAGGTCTACTTTTTGTATTCGGCGCACGTGACAAATAAACTTTGATTTGATTTAATCAGTGGGAATAGGGGACAGGTGTGCGTGATGAAAGTTTTGGTGTTCTAACCAAAGTTATTTCTGAATATTGATCATCACATTTATTGGAAATGTGAACAATGTGTGTAGTGCACTCCCTGTCTATGATTGCCATTGCCTCCCATGTAGAATGTAACAGCATAGTTAAGGCTGCTCATTGATTTCTGTTCCAGCTTCTAATGCCTCATTGAGCAGAGACCTCCAGACGTGTTTTACATAAATCAGCACAGCTACAGTGTCTGACAGATATTAGGTAGCACTCTGTGATTTCACCACACATTACACTGTAATCAGAGCAGTTCCACCCCCCCCCCCCCCCCAGTCTTCGATTATGCATCCATTCTACTCTGATAAGTACCTGACACAAGTAATTTCAATGCACAAGGCGAGAACCAGATGCAGACACAGGAGGCAGAGGTTGGAGTCTTACAACGTTTATTCATCCAAAGGGGTAGGCAAGAGAATGGTCGTGGACAGGCAAAAAGGTCAAAACCAGATCAGAGTCCAGGAGGTACAGAGTGGCAGACAGGCTCGTGGTCAAGGCAGGCAGAATGGTCAGGCAGGAGGGTACAAAGTCCAGAAACAGGCAAGGGTCAAAACTGGGAGGACTAGAAAAAGGAGAATGCAAAAAGCAGGAGAACAGGAAAAATGCTGGTTGACATAGAAACATACAAGACGAACTGGCACAGAGAGACAGGAAACACAGGGATAAATACACTGGGGAAAACAAGCGACACCTGGAGGGGGTGAAGACAATAACGAGGACAGGTGAAACAGATCAGGGTGTGACAAGTCACAGAGTCTTATTGGCATGGAGCTCCATTAACAAGGGAGTACGTTGGGTTTCCTGATCGTGGCTCATGGATCATGGGATCCATCCTTCCCATTGCCTCTCCCTCACGGTGTACCGTGATATGGGATCAGCCATGGCTCCTTCCTCATTGCATTCCTGGGCGGTAGCGTCATGCCCTGTGGTGTAACCCCATCCTCCACTAGGACTCTGAGTGAGGAGAGGCGGGGATGTGGTTAGAGTGGGAGGGGCTGGATGGCTGGAGGGGCCACAGCACCAATGCAGCTGTTGGGGATTTGTGGACTGAAGTTACCCTGCTGTACTCGGAGCAGGATTAAGCAGGGAGAACAGCAGAGGAGCCCTGGCCTCAGAAAACTCAGAGACCCTGGAGAGAGGACACCACTGGGCCATGAAGATGATAACAGGGAAATGTATAAGACTGTATTGGAAAAGAGAGACGAGGAAGGACAGCTGTTGAACCCAAGGCTCCCTACATAAGGATGAGAGCAAGAACCTAGAGTCCTGTCTTCACACTGTATTAACCCACTGTGGTGAAAGCCCTCTAGTAAACCACCACCTTGCCAAGCAGTCCAGACAGCCATTGGAGCCCAGATATTTTTCATACACATCCAGCCCTTCAGGACGATGATACATTTTGTTCTAACCGGAGGGATTATTCTGAGAGTGATCAATAGCATCTCAGCACTTTGAAATTATGAAATCACCCCCTCATCTCATCGAGATGTACTTCGTTCCATATCCCTTTTCAATTTCATTGTTCCCTGGCAGGCCGGGTATGGGACTGGAAAGGAGTTTGGGCTTGTGTGTGTGTGTGTGTGTGTGTGTGTGCGCGCACATATGTGTATGTATGTGTGTGTTTGTCCCAGGCCTTAGGTGGAGGCCCAGCTGACTGCCCTGTGCCCTCCTGTGCCACAGTGACGTCCCTCTGCCACCCTCACAGCTGGAGGGGCTCTGTGACAGGGGCAGCTGCCTGCCTCCCCTTTCTCCCCTGGGACTAATGATACGCCAATACAGCCAACAGCACGCCATGGGCCTATCAACACCTTCTTCCAGCTTTCTTATTAGAACATGGCTACTCTCCCTCCAGTCTCCAGTGAGTCTCTATACGGCTCTCCACTGCTAGCAAGATCACAGCCCTTCTACGGCAGACCGCTGCTCCAGAGCATTTCCCACTCCCGGCTCCGGCCCTTTTGTGTGAATACTAGATTTGTCTCACTCTCTCTTGAACAGAGGTAGACACAGTGTGTTTTGGTCTGGCTGCTTCTATGAACAGAGGGAGACACGCAGTGTGTTTTGGTCTGGCTGCTTCTCAAAGGTTACCTCTGACTTTTATCTCACGGCTGGCCTTGAAGCTTGGTGGAGTGGGGCTGACACACACTGACACACATCACACAGGCCTGGTTTCAGTTAAGGCAGCAGCAGCTGCAGCAGGAGGAGGAACTTCTATTTCCCATAGTTCACCCAGTGTAATGGAGCATGTGTAGTACGTCTCTCAAGATGCCCAGTTATCATCGGCTTGCTTGGAAAAACCTCACACATTCATACACAGACACACACACACAGACAGACAGAGGCCCACAGACAGTTAAAATAATAATGAGGGTGAGCGATTACGACCAGGGCCAAATTACAGCAGGCCTGTTTATAGCACATACTGATTGAGACGGTTTATATAGTAACATCTCCTCAGCATGTCTCCTCAGAAGGCTGACCATCCCATCCCCACGTCATCCATCTCCTCTAGTCACACACACAGGGGAGCACACTATACTACTCCGGGCCCAGTGTGGGAATGTTGCTCTAGCAGTTTCTTAAACATGTGCTGATGGCCATCATTTTCCTTGGCTTGTGTTTATAGCTGGAGGTCCAGTGGCTGTCCACACTCTCTGAGGAGGAAATGCGCTGCTCAAATAATTGCGAGTAATTACATAAGTCTTATTAGGTACTGTCATAGAAGCCAACATTCATTTGGATCACTAATGGGACAGACACAACTGATTTGTTATGCAGACTCTCTTGCTCTCTAGGGCTGACCCTAATTAGTCGACTGGTCGATTGTTTGGTCGTTAGGCTGTTGGTTGACTGAGATTTTTTGTTGTTGAGCAGGAGCAAATATATACTGTACAGTACCAGTCAAAAGTTTGTATACACTTACTCATTCCAGGGTTTTTCTTTAATTTGACGATTTTCTACATTTTAGAATGATGAAATTGACATGATTGGTTGACTTTAGGTGGGGGCGGTACTTTCTTTATAAACACAAACTCACTTCCTTGACAACTTCCTTCACAACAGCTCTGCACAATATTGTTGTATGGTGGTATTATACATTTTATATTGTAGATATGTAGTGGTGTAATAATGTTATATGATGTACTGTTTTATATTTTGTTTTATGTGTGATATAAGTGCCTTAAATTGTTTGGACCGCAGGAAGAGTAGGTTCTGCCCTGGCAGCATCTAATGGGGATCCCTAACAAATACAAATGCCCCGACGGCTATATTGGAATTGTTTGTTGGCACCGCCAAGGCTGTTTCCCTTCTGCCGCTATTGTAGAACAGCCCTCCAAATGATAAAAGGAAACTGGAGATGCCATTGCTCATCATTACATGGAAATGTAAGGTATTGCCTGGGATATCATCTTATAGGGAGAGGCAACCTGGGCCATGTTGATTTGATTTGATTTGATTTATATGATTGGGGCTGTAGATCAGCCTGTAGACTAGACGCCTGCTGCACACACCTGTTCATGGATTGCTATCATTCATTCTGCAGAGCAAGTGCTGGCTATTGATAGTCTTTGTATTTTACCATGCTTGCCAAGTGAGAGTGAGAGAGACTGACTGACTCACTGACACAGAATCAGACCCAGTAGCTACAGTGTGTATACATCTTGTCATCCACTCCCAGCATAATGTCCTTTCTTATTTCCCCCTCTCAGTATTCTGCCGCAGTGCTCAAGGTCACTGGAGTTTTGTTGGAGCTGAGTGATGAACTGACCACTGGTGAAAAACAGCTTACTACTTGCTCTAGTCTCTCAAACTGTGGTGTTGATGCTCTTTAAATTTTAACTGTCCCTCCTGGCCTGTGGAATAGATCTATCCATGTGGCCATTTTATACTCTGGGTTTTATTGTGTTTTACAGGCCTGGCCCTCTATACATATGACGTTTATTATTCATGGACTGTGGTGAGAAAGAGAGAGAGCATAGAGTGCTGACTGAGTTTGTGTTTTTGGCAGGCTTCAGGGCTTTCCTACTCTGAGACTCTGAGACTGACCTGTGACTGCGGAACAGACACTGTCTCCCTCTACATCTTCACCCCCAGAGCAAAGGTAAGAACTCCACACACACACACACACACACACACACAGGGTTCCCATCTGTTTCAGGACCTGTTTAACACATTATCAAAGGGAACAAGACACTGTAATTACACCTACCAGAGATATAATACCAGTGCCCTAGCCGCGTCTCAGTCACCATCGATGTGTTTGCGCAATGAACTTCGATTCAGTTGCACTGTAATCAGCATTAGCTCCTCTAGCTCAACCCCCTCTGCTCTGATGTCACAGTACACTGTTGCACCTTTGACAGCCCTACTGTTTTCTCTGCAGTGAGTATGGTTACATGCACACAATAATGTGATTATTGTGCATAATCAGATTAATACAATAGTTAGATTAAAACGTTTACATGCTTTGCAAGAAGAATGATTCCCCTAATAATCCTGTTTACGTGGACACATCTGAAATCAGGCAACCTGATGACACTGGTAAATGCAGAACATTCCCAATCAAAATAAACGTTCTACCATGTCATTTTTGGGAAGCATATTTGATCCTGATTTAAGACTTATAATGTTTGTATATACTACTTCTAAGACACATACATTTAGTTGTTCCAAAGAGAACAGTCTATGACTGGGGTGGCTGGAGACTTTGACAGTTTTTAGGGCCTTCCTCTGACACCGCCTGGTGTAGAGGTCCTGGATGGCAGGCAGCTTAGCCGTAGTGATGTTCTGGGCCGTACGCACTAGCCTCTGTATTGCCTTGCGGTCGGAGGCCGAGCAGTTGCCGTACCAGGCAGTGATGCAACCAGTCAGAAAACCAGTTTTAATCAGCGCATGCTTTCTTTGATTTTGACCTCATGCCGTTTAAGATAAGCAAAGTAAGGTGTTTACAGGACTATTGCATAATCTGCCTACAACCATAAGCAAATTATTACTGTCCATGTAAACATTCTCAGTGTGTCTTTAAGAAATAGCATGGTATAATCTTTTTCATTTTACAGCAAACACTCCCTAGTCAGTTGTGCTCTTATTCCCCGGGCCTTCCAAGGTGTAAGGTCTTCTCTGATAGCCACTCAGACCCCTTCCCGGTGGCTCCCCACTTCAAAGTCAAGCGTTGCTAAAAAAGGAGGACTAAAATTTGCCGCTAGCCAGTGCTCAGAAAGACCGGCTAACTTGTGTTTAGCTACCGATGTAGGATCTTAATTTGAGCCAGTTTGCTACAACAGGAGAATAATCCTGCAGCAACAGGAAATGTGAATTATTATGTGAATTATAATTAATATACATTTTTGTAGGGGTTATTATACATTTTTGTAGGGGTTGGTACATTTTTCGTTAGGGCAAATCAAGTCTGAAATTTTAAAAGTGGAAAATACAAACTTTACTAGCCTTGTCACGCCCTGACCATAGTTTGCTTTGTATGTTTATATGTTTTGTTTGGTCAGGGTGTGATCTGAGTGGGCATTCTATGTTGTGTGTCTAGTTTGTCTGTTTCTGTGTTTGGCCTGATATGGTTCTCAATCAGAGGCAGGTGTTAGTCGTTGTCTCTGATTGGGAACCATATTTAGGTAGCCTGGGTTTCACTGTTGGTTTGTGGGTGTTTCGGTTTGGTTTATTTCACTTTATTGTTTTGTATTTCATAGTGTTCAGGCTTTTCTTATTAAAATCGTCATGGGCACTTACCGCGCTGCGTTTTGGTCCGATCCCTGCTACACGGAAATCTGCCATTACAAGCCTTTTTAAAACTCAAATACACTACAAGTTTGCATTTCCTGCTTTACAGAAACATTCTCAGCAACAAAAGAGTGATCAAATTAAGATCCTACATCTTTAGATCAAAGCGTACTGTAGCTGAACTGGCAGGCTCGGCGGCGGCAGGGCTACTGTGCCAGTCATGTGAGTGATGCGGTAAGAAGCCTCAGGCCCTGAGGTGTCAGATCCATAGAAGAGAAATCAACAGGATGGGGGGTTTGGGAATGAAGGGTCAAGGATATGGGCATCGCTCTCTCTCCCTCACTGTCCCTTTTAATGCATACAAACATCCCCCTCTGGGCTTTGTGGTTTGCAGGAGGTGTGTGTGTGTGTGTGTGTGTGGCAGAGAATGATAGTGTGTGTGTGAGTGACTGTGACTTTATGTATGTATGTAAGTATGCATGCATGTACACTACCGTTCAAAAGTTTGGGGTCACTTAGATATATCCTTGTTTTTGAAAGAAAAGCAAAACATTTTGTTCATTAAAATAACCTCAAAGGTGTACAGAGGCCCATTATCAGCAACCATCACTCCTGTGTTCCAATGGCACGTTGTGTTAGCTAATCCAAGTTTATCATTTTAAAAGGCTAATTGATCATTACAACACCCTTTTGCAAATATGTTAGCACTTCTGAAAACTGTTGTCCTGATTTAAAGAAGCAATAAAACTTGTCTTCTTTAGACGAGTTGAGTATCAGGAGTATTCCATGCGAGAAATTGCCAAGAAACTGAAGATCCCGTACAACGCTGTGTACTACTCCCTTCACAGAACAGCGCAAACTGGCTCTAACAAGAATAGAAAGAGGAGTGGAAGGCCCCGGTGCACAACTGAGCAAGAGGACAAGTACATTTGAGTGTCTAGTTTGAGAAACACACGCCTCAAAGTCCTCAACTGGCAACTTCATTAAATAGTACCCACATAACACCAGTCTCAACGTCAACGGTGATGAGGTGACTCCAGGATCCTGGCCTTCTAGGCAGAGTTCATCTGTCCAGTGTCTTCTGTGTGTTCCAGTGTGTTCTTTTGCCCATCTTTTATTTTTATTGACCAGTCTGAGATATGGCTTTTTTTTGCAACTTTGTCTCGGCCAGCATCCTACTTTTCTTTCAAAAACAAGGACATTTCTAAGTGACCCCAAACTTTTGAACTGTAGTGTATGTATTTACAGGTACAGTTGAAGTCGTTAAGTTTACATACACCTTATCCAAATAATTTTAAACTCAGTTTTTCACAATTCTTGACCAAGAAACTGAAGATCCCATACAACAATTAATCCTAGTAAAAATTCCCTGTTTTAGATCAATTAGGATCATCACTTTATTTTAAGAATGTGAAATGTCAGAGTAATAGTAGAGAATGATTTATTTCAGCTTTTATTTCTTTCATCACATTCCAAGTGGGTCAGAAGTTTACATACACTCAATTAGTATTTGGTAGCATTGCTTTTAGCATTGTTTAACGTTTTGAGTAGCCTTCCACAAGCTTCCCACAATAAATTGGGTGCATTTTGGCCCATTACTCCTGACAGAGCTGGTGTACCTGAATCAGGTTTGTAGGCCTCCTTGCTCGCACAAGCTTTTTCAGTTCTGCCCACAAATTTTCTATAGGATTGAGATCAGAGCTTTGTGATGGCCACTCCAATACCTTGACTTTTGTTGTCCTTAAGCCATTTTGCCACAACTTTGGAAGTATGCTTGGGGTCATTGTCCATTTGGAAGACCCATTTGCGACCAAGCTTGAACTTCGTGCCTGATATCTTGAGATGTTGCTTCAATATATCCCCATAATTTTCCTGCCTCATGACCCCATCTATTTTGTCCCCAGTCCCTCCTGCAGCAAAGCACCCCCACAAATTGATGCTGCCACCCCCGTGCTTCACTGTTGGGATGGTGTTCTTCGGCTTGCAAGCCTCCCCCATTTCCTCCAAACATAACAATGGTCATTATGGCCAAACAGTTCTACTTTTATTTCATCATGCCAGAGGACATTTCCCCAAAAACGATCTTTGTCCCCATGTGCAGTTGCAAACCGTAATCTGGCTTTTTTTATGGCAGTTTTGGAGCAATGGCTTCTTCCTTGCTGTGCGGCCTTTGAGGTTATGTCGATATAGGACTTGTTTGAATGTGGATATGGATACTTTTGTACCTGTTTCCTCCAGCATCTTCACAACGTCCTTTGCTGTTGTTCTGCGATTGATTTGCCCTTTTCGCACCAAAGTACGTTCATGCTCTTCCTGAGCGGTATGACGCCTGCGTGGTCCCATGGCATTTATACTTGCGTACTATTGTTTGTACAGATTAACGTGGTACCTTCAGGCATTTGGAAATGGCTCCCAAGGATGAACCAGACTTGTGGAGGTCTACAATTCTTTTTCTGAGGTCTTGGTTGATTTCTTTAGATTTTTCCATGATGTCAAGCAAAGAAGCACTGAATTTGAAGGTAGGCCTTGAAATACATCCACAGGTACACCTCCAATTGACTCAAATTATGTCAATTATTTTCCAAGCTGTTTAAAGGCACAGTTAACTTAGTGTATGTTCTTAGTGTAACTTCTGACCCACTGGAATTGGAGTACAGTGAACAATTTTTGGAAAAATTACTTGTGTCATGCACAAAGTAGATGTCCTAACTGACTTGCCAAAACTATAGTTTGTTAACAAGTAATTTGTGGAGTGGTTGAAAAACTAGTTTTAATAACTCCAACCTAAGTGTATGTGAACTTACGACTTCAACTGTATGTGCACATACACATAATGTGAGCTCATATGTGTGTGAAGAGAGTCCCCTCACTCAATTAGACAACCTTCAGCTGGCAGAAAATTTAGGGATATTGACAGATGAGGTCATTGAAACATCATCAGCCCCCCTCCACAGCCTCCCAGGCCTCGACCACAGGCATGTGGGCCAGCGTGAAGTGGACTGCTGGGAGGTCAGGAGTAACTGAGACCGGTGGAGGATATAGGACGACAGGACAGGGATGGCATGGCCTGCTCAGAGAGGATGTCCAAACCCTCACCCCCCTCAACTCAAATAAATCAAATCATAATATCAATTATTATTTGTCACATGTGCCGAAAAGAACAAGTATAGACTTTTCTGAGCCAGACTATTCCATTCTCCCTCCCTGCATCTTAGTCTACCTGATGCTACTCCTCCAATTGAACTATTTACAATTATTTTTTCCCAGGCTGAAGCAGCAGCAGCACGCGCCGATGGCCACCAGAGATATGGCACGCCTCAGTTTATTGGCTATTGATTGACTGTGCTTTGGCAAAGGGAGACAATGAGTTACCGGCCGCTCGCTGTGGCAGTACTGCTTCTCGAGACAAAGTAGTCTGGCCTGGTTTACTTTATTTATATCTCTGGTTTTATACTGAACAAAAATATAAACGCAACATGTAAAGTGTTGGTCCCATATTTCATGAGCTAAAATAAAAGATCCCAGAAATGTTCAATAAGCTCCAAAAACATATTTCTCTCAAATGTTGTGTACAAATTTGTTTACATCCTTGTCAGTGAGCATTTTTCCTTTACCAAGATAATCCATCCACCTGACAGGTGTGGCATATCAAGAAGCTGATTAAACAGCATGATCATTACACAGGTGCACCTTGTGCTGAGGACAATAAGAGCACCCTCTTAATTGTGCTGTTTTGTCATACAACACAATACCACAGATGTCTCATGTTTTGAGGGAGCGTGGAATTGGCATGCGGACTGCAGGAATGTCCACCATATCTGGCTGTTGTCAGATAATTGAATGATAATTTCTCTACCATAAGCCGCCTCCAACATCGTTTTAGAGAATTTGAAAGTACGGTACAGTTCAACATTTTGGACACACCTACTCATTCAAGGGATTTTCTTCATTTTTACTATTTTCTACACTGTAGAATAATAGTGAAGACATCAACACTATAAAATAACACATATGGAATGATGTAGTAACCAGAAAAGTGTTAAACAAATCAAAATATATTTTTTGTAGCAACACTTTGCCTTGATGACAGCTTTGCACACTCTTAGCATTCTTTCAACCACCTTCACCTAGAATACTTTTCCAACAGTGTTGAAGGAGTTCCCACATATGCTGAGCACTTGTTGGCTGCTTTTCCTTCACTCTGCGGTCCAACTCCTCCCAAACCATCTCAATTGGGTTGAGGTCAAGTGACTGTGGAGGTCAGGTCATCTGATGCAGCACTCCATCACTCTCCTTTTTGGTTAAATAGCACTTACACAGCATGGAGGTGTGTTGGGTCAGTGTCCCGTTGAAAGAGAAATTATAGTCCCACTAAGCCAAACCAGATGGGATGGTGTATCTCTGCAGAATACTGTGGTAGCCATGCTGGTTAAGTGTGCCTTGAATTCTAAATAAATCACAGACCGTGTTACCAGCAATGCACCCCCACAAATAACATTTGATTTGATCATACCTCCTCCTCCATGCTTCACGGTGGGAACCACACATGCGGAGATCATCCGTTCACCTACTCTGTGTCTCACAAAGACACGGCGGTTGGGACCAAAAATCTCAAATTTCGAGTCATCAGACCAAAGGACAGATTTCCACTGGCCTCATGTCCATTACTCGTATTTCTTGGCTCATGCAAGTCTCTTCTTCTTATTGGTGTCCTTTAGTTGTGTTTTTTTTACAGCAATTCGACCATGAAGGCCTGATTCACACAGTCGCCTCTGAACAGTTGATGTTGAAATGTGTCTGTTGCTTGAACTCTGTGAAGCATTTACTTGGGCTACAATTTCTGAGGCTGGTAACTCTAATAAACATATCATCTGCAGCAGAAGTAACTCTGGGTCTTCCTTTCCTGTGGCGATCTTCATGAGAGCCTGTTTCATCATAGCACTTGATGGTTTTTGCGACTGCACTTGAAGAAACATTCAAAGTTCTTGAAATTTTCAGCCGAATTGACTGACTTTCACGTCTTAAAGTAATGATGGACTGTTGTTTCTCTTTGCTTATTTGAGCTGCTTGGTCTTTTACCAAATAGGGCTAACTTCTGTATACCACCCCTACCTTGTCACAACACAACTGATTGGCTCAAACATAATAAGACGGAAAGAAATATCACAAATTAACTTTTAACAAGGCACACCTGTTAATTGAAATGCATCCCAGGTGTCTACCTCATGAAGCTGGTTGAGAGAATGCCAAGGGTGTACAAAGCTTTCATCAAGGCAAAGGGTTTCTACTTTAAAGACTCTCAAATATAAAATATATTTTGATTTGTTTAACACTTTTTTGGATACTACATGATTCCATGTGTTTTTCATAGTTTTGATGTCTTCACTATTATTCTACATTGTGTAAAATAGTAAAAATAAGTAAAACCCTTTAATGAGTAGCTGTGTCCAAACTTTTGACTGGTACTGTACCTCCAACCGCCCTCACAGACCATGTGTATGGCATCATATGGGCGAGCGTTTGCTAATGTCAACATTTTGAACAGAGTGCCCCAAGGTGGAGTTATGGTTATGGGCAGGCATAAGCTAAAGGCAACGAACCCAATTGCATTTTATCAATGAAAATTTGAATGCACAGAGATATCATGACGAGATCCTGACGCCTATTATTGTGCCATTCATCCGCTGCTACCACCTCATGTTTCAGCATGATAATGCACAGCCCTTTGCTAGTCTGTGGTGAGTAATCGCAGTCGCAAGGATCTGTACACAATTCCTGGACGCTGAAAATGTCCCAGCTCTTCCATGGGCTGTATACTCACCAGACATGTCACCCATTGAGCATGTTTGGGATACTCTGGATCAACTTGCATGACAGGGTGTTCAAGTTCCTGCCAATATCCAGCAACTTCGCACAGCCATTGAAGAGGAGTGGGACAACATTTCACTGGCCACAATCAACAGCCTGATCCACACCCCTACCGTTTTTTAAAAGGTATCTGTCACCAACAGATGCATATCCGTATTCCCAGTCATGTGAAATCCTTACATTAGTGCCTAATTTATTTATTTCAATTGACTGATGTCCTTATTATCAGGTATGAAGGTAAGACCCAGATGTAGACCATGTCGAATAATAGTTTAATATTCCAACAGGGGTGGGCAATAGGCAGGTCAAAGCAGGCAAGGGTCAGTAAACCAGAGGCGGGGCAACGGTACCGGGTAAGGCAGAGGTCGGTAGTCCAGAGGGGGGGGGGGGGGGGGCAAAGGTACAATACAGGTCAGCCGGCAGGCAGGCTCAGGGGCAGGCAGAGTGGTCAGGCAGGTGGGCTCGGAGTCAGGACAGGCAAGGGTCAAAACAAGGAGGGCGAGAAAAAGCGAAACTGGAAAAAGCAGAAGCTGAGACACAAAACGCTGGTTGACTTGAACAAACAAGACGAACTGGCAGCAGACAGAGAACACAGGTATAAATACACAGGGGATAATGGGGAAGATGGGCTACACCTGGAGAGGGGTGGAGACAATCACAAAGGCAGGTGAAACAGATCTGGGTGTGACAGTACCCCGTCCCCCGTCCCCCTCTCGTATCTGCACCAGGTGGTAGGCGTTACGTAGATCAACTTGGAGAACACAGTGGCGCCCTGGAGTGGCTCGAAGCCGAGGAAATGAGTGGTAGCCGATAATGGTTCTTAACAGTGATGTCATTGAGTCCCTGGTAGTCAATACACCAGGCTCAGAGTCTTGTCCTTCTTCTCCACATAGAAGAATCCTCCTGCACCAGCGGGAGAGGAAGAGGGATGAATAAATCCAGTAGCTAGGGAGTCCCCAATGTAGTCCTCCATAGCCTTGGTTTCAGGTCCTGACAGTGTGTACAGACACGCCCGGGGCGGCGTGGTGCTAGGGAGAAGGTCAATCTCGCCATCATAGGGGCGGTGCGGTGAAAGGGATGTTGCCCGGGACTTGCTGAACACCTCCCAGAGATCCTGGTACTCCGCGGGAATGGCGGAAAGATCCGGAACCACCTCAGAGGACCCAGGAAGACATCCCTGGGCAGGTTGCGCCGACTTCAGACAATGCGCAAAGCAGAACCGACTCCAGCCCATGATGGCACCCATAGACCAGTTAATGAGTGGGTTGTGTTGTTGGAGCTAGCAGAATCCAAAAACCACAGGGATCTGGTGGAACTTGATGAGCAGGAACTGAATGGTCTCGCTGTGATTCCCTGACACCCGTAGGTTGATGGGAGTGGGGTTATGGGTTACCCAACCTAAAGAGCGTCCATACAATGCTCTAAAATCCACGGGAATGGAGAGGAGCTGAGTGGGGATGTTCAGCTCGGAAGCCAGTGTGGCATCCAAAAAGCTCTCATTGTTCCCAGAGTGAATGAGGACCCGGAGAGATTTGGACTGGTCTCCCCACAGCAGAATGACATGAAAATAGGTGCGAGTAAAGGAAGTAGAAAAGTTCCCCATATAGAGAGTACTCGCTCATACCGGTGAGCCTGGTCTTTTACAGGGCACGAGGACACAAAATGACCAAAAGTCCCACAATACAGACAGCTCCCTGTGCTAATCCGGTGTTGCCATTCCGCTGGCAACAGCCAAGCCCTGCATATTTGCATGGGCTCGGGAAACCGTGCCCCGGCCCTCCTCTGTGATTCTCGAGGAAGGTAGGGAAATCTCGGGTGCTCTCGGCCACGGGACCGCTGAGAACTTCCGGGATGACTCAGAGGTGGAATCCCTGGACGTGTGAGTGAAATTAAATTTCCTCTCTATCCGTCGTTCCTGCAATCGCCCATCAGTGCGGATGGTCAAATCGATGAGGGAGTCAAAATCTGTGGGTAACTACCGAGCCGCAAGCTCGTCCTTAACCTCCTCTGAGACGCCATGGAGGAAAGTGTCGAACAGTGCTTCCGGGTTCCACGCACTCTCCGCTGCCAACGTACGGAAATCCACCACATAGTCGGCCACACGCTCTCCCCACGCTCTCCCACCCCTCCAGGCTCCCGCATATGGCCAGCTGCTGTTCCCAAATGATGGTAGCCAAGGTGAGAGCCCCACCAGATGTCAGCGTGATGTGGTAGGCTATTTTGGAGCAACCAAAGCAGGAGGAGGGCTGAAGCACGAAAATGAGTGCACACTGAGCTATAAATGCCCGATAGGTGCTCGACGCTCCATTAAAGCGTTACGCAGGAGGTAACCGGAGCTCCCAGGAAGGTGGAGTGGCTAGTGGGGCAGCGCTGCTAACCGGCTATTGGGTTACCATCGTGGCAGGCTGCGCTCCAGACGACCCGCGGAATTGCTCCAGCAGCATGTCCCACGCTCGGTCATGGCGCTCATCCAACGTTTGGATCCCCTCCATCAGCCCACGAAGCAATTCCTCGTGTCTACCAATGGAGGCTCCTTGGGAGGAGAGGGTGTTGCGCAGCTGGCCCGGGTCTGCTGGGTCAGTCATGTCCAGTTCATACTATCAGGTATGAAGGTAAGACCCAGGTGCAGACCACGTCGAATAAACAATAGTTGAACCTTTCTGATCTCCCCATCCCGGATCCGGGATCGTGAATACAGACTCAAGCTCATTACCATAACGCAACGTAACTATTCATGAAAATTGCAAATGAAATGAAATAAATATGCCATCTCTCAAGCTTAGCCTTTTGTAAACAACACTGTCATCTCAGATTTTCAAAATATGCTTCTCAACCATAGGAAAACAATAATTTGTGTAAAAGTAGCTAGCTAGCGTAGCGTTAGCATTCGCGTTAGCATCCAGCACGCAACATTTCAACAAAAACATAAAAGCCTTCAAATAAAATCATTTACCTTTGAAGAACTTCGGATGTTTTCAATGAGGAGACTCTCAGTTAGATAGCAAATGCTCAGTTTTTCCAAAAAGATTCTTTGTGTATTAGAAATAGCTCCGTTTTGTACATCACATTTGGCTACCAAAAAAAAACGAAAATTCAGTCCTCAAAACGCGAACTTTTTTCCAAATTAACTCCATAATATCGACTGAAAACATGGCAAACGTTGTTTAGAAGCAATCCTCAAAGTGTTTTTCACATATCTCTTCGATGATATATTGTTCGTGGAAGCATGGTTTCTCTTCTCAATCAAATGGAAAAATACTTGCATCTGGCTTTGCGCACCAGTTTCGACGCAGGACACCAGGCGGACACTTGGAAAATGTAGTCTCTTATGGTCAATCTTCCAATGATATGCCTACAAATACGTCACAATGCTGCCGACATCTTGGGGAAACGGCAGAAGGTCTAAGCTTATTCCTGTCGCATTCACAGCCATATAAGGAGACATTAGAAAACAGAGCTTCAGAAATTCTGCTCATTTCCTGTTTGACGTTTCATCTTGGTTTCGCCTGTAGAATGAGTTCTGGGGCACTTACAGACAAAATCTTTGCATTCTGAAACTTCAGAGTGTTTTCTTTCCAAAACTGTCAAGAATATGCATAGTCGAGCATCTTTTCGTGACAAAATATCGCGCTTAAAACGGGAACGTTTTTTATCCAAAAATGAAATAGCGCCCCTAGAGATGCAACAGGTTAATATTCCAACAGGGGCAGGCAATAGACAGGTCAAGGCAGGCAGGGGTCTGTAAACCAGAGGTGGGGCAACGGTACTGGGCGGCAGGCAGGCTTCTACTATGAAGGGGGAGCGAATAAGAGCTGTTTGAACCAGGTGACTGGCAGAATTCCATGAGCTAAGTCTCGCACGTGGCCGTGAGAGCGAGCTGCGTTCCCTTTCATATCTAAAGACAAAGGATTTGTCCTGTTGGAACAATATTTATGATAAAAACATCCTAAAGATTGATTATATACCTCTCTTTGGCTGGATTTTTTTTTTATGTGACTAGGCGCTGACCTAACATAATTGCATGGTATGCTTTCGTCGTAAAGCCTTTTTGAAATCGGACACAGTGGTGGGATTAACAACATGTTTATCTTTAAAATGGTGTATAATACTTGTATGTTTGAGGAATTTTAATTATGAGATTTCTGTTGTTTGAATTCCTCAAACTTTCATGAAATCACACATGCAAGATAGCAAATTAAAGTTACACTTGTTGTGAATCCAGTCAACATGTCAGATTTCAAAAAGGATTTTCGGCAATAGCAAATTATGCTATTATCTCAGGATAGCACCATAGTAAACAAAGAGAGAGAATCATATTTCAACTCTGCAGGCGCGACACAAAACGCAGAAATAAAAATATAATTCATGCCTTACCTTTGACGAGCTTCTTTTGTTGGCACTCCAATATGTCCCATAAACATCACAAATGGTCCTTTTGTTCGATTAATTCTGTCTATATATATCCAAAATTTATTTGGCGCGTTTGATCCAGAAAAACACGGGTTCCAACTAGCGCAACGTGACTACAAAATATCTCAAAAGTTACCTGTAAACTTTGCCAAAACATTTCAAACTACTTTTGTAATACAACTTTAGGTATTTTTTATGTAAATAATCGATAAAATTGAAGACGGGATGATCTGTGTTCAATACAGGAGGAAAACAAACTGTAGCTAGCTTTCTGGTCACGCGCCTCTATCTAACAGTACACTTCAAGTTACCCTCGTTCAAAATGTCCGTACTTCTTCATTACACAAAGGAAAAACCTCAACCAATTTGTAAAGACTGTTTCTATCTAATAATATGCATATCTTATATTTTGGGGATGAGTAGCAGGCAGTTGAATTTGGGCATGCATTTCATTCAGACGTCACCTGGATCTGTCACCAAGAAGTTAATCCACCTGGCGTGTCAGATTTCAAAAAAGCTTTACAGCGAAAGCAAACCAAGCGTTTATATGAGGAAAAAAGCCAGAAAAGCAATAAAATGAATCGCTTACCTTTGATGATTTTCGGATGTTTGCACTCACTAGACTCCCAGTTACACAATAAATGTTCCTTTTGTTCGATAAAGATTATTTGTATATCCAAAAACCTCCATTTGGTTGGCGCGTTTTGGTTAGTAATTCGCAGGTCACGACGGGCAGTCGAAAAATTCCAAATAGTATCCGGAAAGTTCGTAGAAACATGTCAAACGTTTTTTATAATCAATTCTCAGGTTGTTTTTACAATAAATAATCAATAATATTTCAACCGGACGGTAGTTTTTTCAATAGGAGAGAGAGAGAAAAGGTCTGCTCCAAGCTGTTGGCGTATGAAAAACTCTGGGGACACGCAGCTATGCACTGACGCGATGTGATTGTTCTCGCTCATTTTTCAGAATAAAAGGCTGAAACTATGTCTAAAGACTGTTCACATCATGTGGATGCCATAGGGAAAGGAATCTGGTTGATATCCCTTTAAATGGAGGGAAGGCATGCAATGGAACAGGGAGTTTTCAAAATAAGAGGCACTTCCTGGTTGAATTTTCCTCCGGTTTTCGCCTGCACTATCAATTCTGTTATACTCACAGACAATATTTTGACAGTTTTGGGTAACTCTATCCTAATCTGACAATTATATGCATATTCTAGCTTCTGGGCCTGAGAAATAGGCAGTTTCATTTGGGTATGTTTGTCATCCAAACATCAAAATACTGTCCCCTACACTCAACAGGTTAACGGGATTTCAGCCATAAGAAGTTAATGATGCATTACGAAATGGAGGGATGGCAACATGGAATCTTCCTTATTTATTTATATAGTGTCAAGACATGGATACAGGTTCTATTCTGTGGAGAGGTCACTAGCATAAGGCGAGCTATGTCAATGCGAAAGGACAAGCAATTCAATTTGGTCCTCTGATGACATCCATTTGAAATTAAATTGGTTCCTGCACATAGTTTTCATTTTCCAGGAGTCATTGGTTCATTAAGTATGCTTGGATGTGAATGCGTCTCGGTCTCACCGTAATGCGAGGAGGAACCACCCTTCCATGTGAAAGCTAATGAATGACTATAAATAAGTATGTTACAACTTCTGCATTTGCAACACACATCTCCAATAAAATAGTTGTATGATGATGTTAGAATGTTCAAATCTCTGGTTTTAAGCAGTCTAATGAACATGCTTGGTGTTTCAGAGGAGGCTGTTATCTTCTTTGAGCCTCTCTGATCTACTGGGAGATTGGTTTTCCCTCTAAACAGGCTGAATACTGCTTGGACTGCCTGACTGGTTGACTTTCATTGTGTGGGAAGAGTAGCTACATATATATCAGCAATGACTGTACAGTACGTTTATTTTCTGGAGGAAAACCTACACACTGTATGAGCGTCAGGCAGCTTTGTGCTATGAAATAGTTTATCAGTTAAATGAGAGAACTACTGTGAGATAAAAAATATTTTAGCTGTAAAGATTTATTAGCTCTCTTGCAGTATTGAGATGTGATGAATGCAGTAGGCTAGGGCAGTATACTGTGTGTCGGGGTATTTGGAAATCATCATCAATACCAACGTTTTTCAATACATTTTTATATTTGTAGCTACAATGCCTTGCGAAAGTATTCGGCCCCCTTGAACTTTGCGACCTTTTGCCACATTTCAGGCTTCAAACATAAAGATCTAAAACTGTATTTTTTTGTGAAGAATCAACAACAAGTGAGACACAATCATGAAGTGGAACAACATTTATTGGATATTTCAAATTTAAAACTTTTTTAACAAATCAAAAACTGAAAAATTGGGCGTGCAAAATTATTCAGCCCCTTTACTTTCAGTGCAGCAAACTCTCTCCAGAAGGTCAGTGAGGATCTCTGAATGATCCAATGTTGACCTAAATGACTAATGACTCAAGTCTCCGTATAAATGCACCTGCACTGTGATAGTCTCAGAGGTCCGTTAAAAGCGCAGAGAGCATCATGAAGAACAAGGAACACACCAGGCAGGTCCGAGATACTGTTGTGAAGAAGTTTAAAGCCGGATTTGGATACAAAAAGATTTCCCAAGCTTTAAACATCCCAAGGAGCACTGTGCAAGCGATAATATTGAAATGGAAGGAGTATCAGACCACTGCAAATCTACCAAGACCTGGCCGTCCCTCTAAACTTTCAGCTGATACAAGGAGAAGACTGATCAGAGATGCAGCCAAGAGGCCCATGATCACTCTGGATGAACTGCAGAGATCTACAGCTGAGGTGGGAGACTCTGTCCATAGGACAACAATCAGTCGTATATTGCACAAATCTGGCCTTTAAGGAAGAGTGGCAAGAAGAAAGCCATTTCTTAATGATATCCATAAAAAGTGTTGTTTAAAGTTTGCCACAAGCCACCTGGGAGACACACCAAACATGTGGAAGAAGGTGCTCTGGTCAGATGAAACCAAAATTGAACTTTTTGGCAACAATGCAAAACGTTATGTTTGGAGTAAAAGCAACACAGCTGAACACACCATCCCCACTGTCAAACATGGTGGTGGCAGCATCATGGTTTGGGCCTGCTTTTCTTCAGCAGGGACAGGGAAGATAGTTAAAATTGATGGGAAGATGGATGGAGCCAAATACAGGACCATTCTGGAAGAAAACCTGATGGAGTCTGCAAAAGACCTGAGACTGGGACGGAGATTTGTCTTCCAACAAGACAATGATCCAAAACATAAAGCAAAATCTACAATGGAATGGTTCAAAAATAAACATATCCAGGTGTTAGAATGGCCAAGTCAAAGTCCAGACCTGAATCCAATCGAGAATCTGTGGAAAGAACTGAAAACTGCTGTTCACAAATGCTCTCCATCCAACCTCACTGAGCTCGAGCTGTTTTGCAAGGAGGAATGGGAAAAAATGTCAGTCTCTCGATGTGCAAAACTGATAGAGACATACCCCAAGCGACTTACAGCTGTAATTGCAGGAAAAGGTGGCGCTACAAAGTATTAACTTAAGGGGGCTGAATAATTTTGCACGCCCAATTTTTCAGTTTTTGATTTGTTAAAAAAGTTTGAAATATCCAATAAATGTCATTCCACTTCATGATTGTGTCCCACTTGTTGTTGATTCTTCACAAAAAAATACAGTTTTATATCTTTATGTTTGAAGCCTGAAATGTGGCAAAAGGTCGCAAAGTTCAAGGGGGCCGAATACTTTCACAAGGCACTGTACTTAAGGGAATGTATACCAGGTTCTACAATGAAGACAAAACAAATGGAAAATGAAAAGTGGATCGGTGGCGGCTAGAAAAGTGGTGACGTCTACCGCCGAACACCGCCCGAACTTCGGCGGAAGTCGTGACAGTTCTTCATTTCACCTGTGACATTTTTTTCAATTATTAAGCTTACCTTTGTCTGTAAATAGCACAACAGGAGAAAGCGGGAACAGTTGTCCGGCTGTGTATTGACAGGGTTCCCATTTTATACAGAAAGTCAAGTGTTTTAGTGCGTCAATATTGTGATCAGGGACATTCAACTATAGTTTTCCTTCACAGAAAATAAATTAGTGCAACACATTCGGCAGAAACTAGCTTCATTTTCGTCAGAACAGAAGTGCAACGCTGTTTGGCTGGAAGATACAGAAGCAAATTAGCCTACAATGAAAAGCAAGGTATTTTTTGTAAAACACAATGTATGGCCATCATATTTCATACATATTTCATGTAGCCAGCTACATTTCCTAATGTTTTGCTTAAAGGTAACCTTACATTTTACCGGGGGAAAATGGGCTGGCTACACCAAGAACGGGACCAGAGACAAGTAGTTACACATCAGTAAAGGCGCTGTCTGCTAATATAATGCCTGTTCGCTGATCGAATACCCGTTTGTGAATTCTCGTTCGTGTGGAGAAGTGCAACTGAAGCACAAAATTATTCTAATGCCAAGCAGACATTACAATAAGAAGCATTTTTGATATGCATTTACAAAACCCAGCAAGATACATTCTTTTTTTAATTAGTTTTATTTTTTTTACTGTGTGAAAAACACAGAATTCAGAACCCCTAAGTTTAACTAGCTACAGTTGAAGTCGGAAGTTCACATACACTTAGGTTGGCGTCATTAAAACTCGTTTTTCAACCACTCTACACATTTTTTGTTAACAAACTATAGTTTGGGCAAGTCGGTTAGGACTTCTACTTTGTGCATGACACAAGTCATTTTTCCAACAATTCTTTACAGACAGATTATTTCACTCATAATTCACTGTATCACAATTCCAGTGGGTCAGAAGTTTACATACACTAAGTTGACTGTGCCTTTAAACAGCTTAGAAAGTTCCAGAAAATGACGACATGGCTTTAGAAGCTTCTGAAGGTGTACATGTGGATGTATTTCAAGGCCTGACTTCAAACGCAGTGCCTCTTTGCTTGACATCATGGGAAAATCTAAATAAATCATCCAAGACCTCAAAAATAAATTGTAGACCTCAAGTCTAGTTCATCCTTGGGAGCAATTTCCAAACGCCTTAATGTACCATGTCCATCTGTACAAACAATAGTACGCAAGTATAAACACCATGGGACCACACAGCTGTCATACCGCTCAGGAAGGAGATTCTGCGTTCTGTTTCCTAGAGATTATTGTACTTTGGTGTGAAAAGTGCAAATCAATCCCAGAACAACAGCAAAGGACCTTGTGAAGTTGCTGAAGGAAACAGGTAAAAACATATCTATATCCAGAGTACAATGAGTCCAATATCGACATAACCTGAAAGGCCACTCAGCAAGGGGCGGCAGGGTAGCCTAGTGTTGAGTGTTGGACTAGTAGCCGGAAGGTTGCAAGTTCAAACCCCCGAGCTGACAAGGTACAAATCTGTCGTTCTGCCCCTGAACAGGCAGTTAACCCACTGTTCCTAGGCCGTCATTGAAAATAAGAATTTGTTCTTAACAGACTTGCCTGGTTAAATAAAGGTAAAATAAAAAACTGCTCCAAAAACCACCATAAAAAAAGACAGACTATGGTTTGCAACTGCACATGGGGACAAAGATTGTACTTTTTGGAGAAATGCCCTCTGGTCTGATGAAACATAAATATAACTGTTTGGCCCTAACGACCATCGTAATGTTTGTAGGAAAAAGGGGGAGGCTTGCAAGCCGAAGACAACCATCCCAATTGTGAAGCAAGGGGGTGGCAGCATCATGTTGTGGGGGTGTTTTGCTGCAGGAGGGACTGGTGCACTTCACAAAATAGATGGCATCATGAGGCAGGAAAATTATGTGGATATATTGAAGCAACATCTCAAGACATCAGTTAGGAAGCTAAAGCTTGATCACAAATGGATCTTCCAAACGGACAATGACCCCAAGCGTACTTTCAAAGTTGTGGCAAAATGGCTTAAGGACAAAGTCAAGGTATTGGAGTGGCCATCACAAAGCCCTGACCTCAATCCCATAGACAATTTGTGGGCAGAACTGAAAAAGAGTGTGCGAGCAAAGAGTCCTACAAACCTGACTCAGGTACACCAGCTCTGTCATAAATTGGGCCAAAATTCATCCAAATTATTGTGGGCAGCTTGTGGAAGGCTACCTGAAACGTTTGACCTAAGTTAAACAATATAAAGGCAATGCTACCAAATACTAATTGAGTGTATGTAAACTTCTGACCCACTTGGAATGTGATGAAAGAAATAAAAGCTGAAGTAAATAATTTCACATTCTTAAAATAAAGTGGTGGTCCTAACTGACCTATTACATGGAATGTTTTATTTGGATTAAATGTCAGGAATTGTGAAAAACTGAGTTTAAATGTATTTGGCTAAGGTGTATGTAAACTTCCAACTTCCAACTGTGTGTATATATATATATAGTACCGGTCAAAAGTTTGGACACACCTCCTCATTCAAGGGTTTTTCTTTATTTTTACTATGTTCTACATTGTAGAATAATAGGTAAGACATCAAAACTATGAAATAACACATTTGGAATTATGTAGTAACCAAAAAAGTGTTAAACAAATCAAAATAGATTTTATACTTGAGATTCTTCAACGTAGCCACCCTTTGCCTTGATGACATCTTTGCACACTCTTGGCATTCTCCAAACCAGCTTCACCTGGAATGCTTTTCCAAAAGTCTTGAAGGAGTTCCTACATATGCTGAGCACTTGTTGGCTGCTTTTCCTTCACTCTGTGGTCCAACTCGTCCCAAACCATCTCATTTGGGTTGAGGCAGGTGATTGTGGAGGCCAGGTCATCTGATGCAGTACTCCATCACTCTCCTACTTGGTGAAATAGCCCTTCATTTAAAAAAAAAAAGCAAAGCAGATAAAGCAAAGCAGTGTGATGATGTGTTCTTGCCATAATATGGACTTAGTCTTTTACCAAATAGGGCTATCTTCTGTATACCACCCCTACCTTGTCACAAACAATCAAATGTATTTATAAAGCTGTGGTAGCCATGCTGGTTAAGTGTGCCTTGAATTCTAAATAAATCACAGACAGTGTCACCAGCAAAGCACCATCACACCTCGGTGGGAACCACACATGATGCTCACCTACTCTGGGTCTCACAAAGACACCGCGGTTGGATCAAAAAAAAATCGCAAATCTAGACTCATCTGACCAAAGGACAGATTTCCACGGGTCAATGTCCATTGCTCGTGTTTCTTGGCCCAAGCAAGTCTCTTCTTTTTATTGGTGTCCTTTAGTAGTGGTTTCTTTGCAGCAATTTGACCATGAAGGCCTGATTCACGCGGTCTCCTCTGAACAGTTGATGTTGAGATGTGTCTGTTACTTGAATTCTCTGAAGCATTTATTTGGGCTGCAATCTGAGGTGTAGTTAACTCTAATGAACTCCTCTGCAGCAGAGATAACTCTGAGTCTTCCTTTCCTGTGGCGGTTCTCATGAGAGCCAGGTCATCAGCATTTTATGGTTTTTGCGACAGCACTTTAAGAAACGTTCAAAGTTCTTAAAATGGTCCAAATTGACTGACCTTCGTGTCTTAAAGTAATGATGGACTGTCATTTCTCTTTGCTTATTTGAGCTGTTCTTGCCGTAATAGTAATTTAGTCTTTTAACAAATAGGGCCATCTTCTGTATACCACCCCTACCTCTACAATCAATCAAATGTATTCATAAAGCCCTTCTTACATCAGCTGATGTCACAAAGTGCTGTATAGAAACCCAGCCTAAAACCCCAAACATCAAGCAGTGCAGATGTAGAAGCACGGTAGAAGCACGACACAACTGATCGGCTCAAATGCATTAACCTCTAGCACTTAGCCATCCCGGATCCGGGATCGTGAATACAGCCTCAAGCTCATTACCATAACGCAACGTTAACTATTCATGAAAATTGCAAATTAAATGAAATAAATATGCTAGCTCTCAAGCTTAGCCTTTTGTTAACAACACTGTCATCTCAGATTTTCAAAATATGCTTCTCAACCATAGGAAAACAATCATTTGTGTAACAGTAGCTAGCTAGCGTAGCATTTAGCGTTAGCGTTAGCATTCAGCAGGCAACATTTTCACAAAAACCAGAAAAGCATTCAAATAAAATAATTTACCTTTGAAGAACTTCAGATGTTTTCAATGAGGAGACTCAGTTAGATAGCAAATGTTCAGTTTTTCCTGAAAGATGATTTGTTTCGGAGAAATCGCTCCGTTTGGTGCGTCTTTGGCTACGTTTGGCTACCAAAAAACCCAGAAAATCCAGTCATCAAAACGCCAAACTTTTTTCAAAATTAACTCCATAATATCGACTGAAACATGGCAAACGTTGTTTAGAACCAATCCTCAAGGTGTTTTTCACATATCTCTTCGATGATATATCGTTCGTGGAAGTGTGCTTTCTGTTCTGAATCCCAGGAGAAAATGCCCGCAGCTGAAGATTACGCACCAATTTAGACAAAGGACACTGGGCGGACCCCTGGAAAATGTAGTCTCTTATGGCCAATCTTCCAATGATATGCCTACAAATACGTCACAATGCTGCAGACATCTTGAAGAAACGACAGAAAGGGCAGGCTCGTTCCTGGTGCATTCACAGCCATATAAGGAGACAATGGAAAACAGAGCCTCAGAAATTCTGCTCATTTCCTGTTTGAAGTTTCATCTTGGTTTCGCCTGTAGCATGAGTTCTGTGGCACTCACAGATAATATCTTTGCAGTTTTGGAAACGTCAGACTGTTTTCTTTCCAAAGCTGTCAATTATATGCATAGTCGAGCATCTTTTCGTGACAAAATATTGCGCTTAAAACGGGCACGTTTTTTTATCCAATAATGAAAAAGCGCCCCCATAGACTCAACCAGAAGGAGGAAAGAAATTCCAGAAATGAACTTTTAACAAGGCACACCTGTTAACTGAAATGCATTTCAGGTGACTACCTCATGAAGCTGGTTGAGAGAATGCCAAGAGTGTGTAAAGCTGTCATCAAGGCAAAGGGTGGCTAATTTGAAGAATCTCAAACATAAAATATAAGTTGATTTGTTGAACACTTTTTTGGTTACTACATGATTCCTTATGTGTTATTTTATAGTTTTGATGTCTTCACTATTATTCTACAATGTAGATGTGCATATAAATGTGTGTATGTGATGGGATGTATTGACATTATGGACAGTATGTGGATAGAATATTTAGTATATCTGTGTGCGTGTGTGTGACAATTCCAAGCCTTCAACTTGGCTGCCTCGATTGAGACAAATATGCCTTCTTTTAGAACTGGGTAAAGAATACATTCAAATCCTGACCCCCATCACCCCTCTCTCAGACCACCCGCAAGGTGAGCTCTTCACTGTAGTATCCTCTTCACACAAACAAACGGTACTGGGGATAAATCTCAGGCCTTTGGAACATAACTACATTCATCATGCAGTGCTTACTGTAGGTCTAGACAGAATGACTGGAAAAGGACTTCAAAGGTGAACAAATCTCATCTCGAGAAGCGATGTTTGCGACTATAAGAATATTCCCAGTGCTTAAACTTGCAGTATATTTGGACTTTTCGTTTTGTTTTTCTAAGTGCTGTCTTCACTTATTGTAGCCTAAATCAGATTTGATCTGAATGTCAGAAACAACATGTTGTGTAAAGTGAGTAGAGATGTTGACTGTGTGCTGTAGCCAAAGTCATGTAAAGTATCTAGTCGTCTATGAAATACTGTACTCCTTGTCATTATTGTCATTATTCCAATACAGTCTCATGGAATGAAAGTGTACCCAAAAGCACTTCAGCCCAGCTTGAACAAAAAGGGCAATCAATCGCTCATTTTAGGGACTTGATAATGCAAAAAAGCTTTCCTTAGCCCAGGACCTTTCAACAGGTGACTCTCCGAGACAAAACTAAAGAAGCACTCTGTGTGTAATGATTCTCGTCCTCGTCTGATGAGGAATATGAAGGATCAGACCAAAATGCAGCGTGGTACGTGTCCATGTTAACTTTATTAATCTGAACACAAAATAACAAAGGTGAAAAAACGAAAAAACGAAACAGTCCTATCAGGTGACAAAACACAAAACAGGAAACAACTACCCACAAACACAGGTGGGAACAGGCTACCTAAGTATGGTTCTCAATCAGAGACAACGAAAGACAGCTGCCTCTGATTGGGAACCATACCAGGCCAAACACAGAAATACAAAACAAGAACAAAAACATAGAATGCCCACCCCAACTCACGCCGTGACCAAACCAAAAATAGAGACATAAATAAAGGAACTAAGGTCAGAACGTGACACTGTGTATAACTAAGTTTGTATGTTGGCCACTAATAGCTGGTAAGGCATGTGCTGCTCTATGCCAAGAAAAAATATATAGGATTAGTACTTATTTGTTTTTCTTGTGCTATGTGATAAATGGCGCACAATATCGTCAGGGGTATGTCAAATAAAAATTTGATTCATTTAGTTATTGTCTACATTTTATTTTCTTCACATTTTCAAACAGTCTATTTACATTTTCTAACGGGGCTATACATTTTGGTCAGTTTTTTTTCTTGCCTGAGTAGCCTCATTTCACTGCCAAAATAAAATGTAACCATCTGCTGTAAAGCGAAATAACAACACAATGTCAAATACAGGTAGCCAGGTACTTATCAGACTAGAATGGACGTATAATCGGGGGGTGGGGGGATTGAATCTGCTCTGATTACAGTGTAATGTGTGGTGAAATCACAGAGTGCTACCTAATATCTGTCAGAAGGCCAGGCACTGTAGCTGTGCTGATTTATGTAAAACACGTCTGGAGGTCTCTGCTCAATGAGGCATTAGAAGCTGGAACAGAAATCAATGAGCAGCCTTAACTATGCTGTTACATTCTACATGGGAGGCAATGGCAATCATAGACAGGGAGTGCACTACACACATTGTTCACATTTCCAATAAATGTGATGATCAATATCCAGAAATAACTTCTAATTGATTAGGGATAGGTCCTATGTATTCACACATAGTTTTAGGCACATCTAGATATATTTGGCTTCCTCTGTCTGTCTTGAATATCAATTTTAGATATCAGCTCAAAAGGGAGTGTGGAGATCTGGGGCCTCATTTATAAACCGTGCGTAAGTATAAAATATACCCCAAAATGTGCGTAAGCCTGTTTTCACGCAAAGGTTGGCATTTATAACAATGTAACTTGATGTGAGAATGTGCTCACCTCCCTGCAAATTTTAGACCTAAGACAGGGATTTTTTACTAGGATTAAATGTCAGGAATTGTGGAAAAACTGAGTTTAAATGTATTTGGCTAAGGTGTATGTAAACTTCTGACTTCAACTGTACGTGACAAGCCTGACCACGGAGATGGGGGCGAGAAGGTGATGAAGCTTACTTGATGAAGCCTACTTGATGAAGCCTAGCTGTAACCGAAAATAACTGACATTTGACAGTTTTAGGTGAGGGAGAAAGTGTGGTGGAACAAAAATCAAATCAAATCAAATTTTATTTGTCACATACACATGGTTAGCAGATGTTAATGCGAGTGTAGCGAAATGCTTGTGCTTCTAGTTCCGACAATGCAGTAATAACCAACTAGTAATTTAACTAACAATTCCAAAACTACTACCTTATACACACAAGTGTAAAGGGATAAAGAATATGTACATAAATATGTGTGAATGAGTGATGGTACAGAACGGCATAGGCAAGATGCAGTAGATGGTATCGAGTACAGTATATACGTAGACATACAGTATATACGTAGACACCCTAATGTAGGGTATGTAAACATTATATTAAGTAGCATTGTTTAAAGTGGCTAGTGATATATTTTACATCAATTCCCATTATTAAAGTGGCTGGAGTTGAGTCAGTGTGTTGGCAGCAGCCACTCAATGTTAGTGGTGGCTGTTTAACAGTCTGATGGCCTTGAGATAGAAGCTGTTTTTCAGTCTCTCGGTCCCAGCTTTGATGCACCTGTACTGACCTCGCCTTCTGGATGATAGCGGGGTGAACAGGCAGTGGCTCGGGTGGTTGTTGTCCTTGATGATCTTTATGGCCTTCCTGTGACATCGGGTGGTGTAGGTGTCCTGGAGGGCAGGTAGTTTGCCCCCGGTGATGCGTTGTGCGGACCTCACTACCCCCTGGAGAGCCTTGCGGTTGTGGGCGGAGCAGTTGCCGTACCAGGCGGTGATACAGCCCGACAGGATGCTCTCGATTGTGCATCTGTAGAAGTTTTGAGTGCTTTTGGTGACAAGCCGAATTTCTTCAGCCTCCTGAGGTTGAAGAGGCGCTGCTGTGCCTTCTTCACGATGCTTTCTGTGTGGGTGGACCAATTCAGTTTGTCTGTGATGTGTACGCCGAGGAACTTAAAACTTACTACCCTCTCCACTGCTGTTCCATCGATGTAGATAGGGGGGTGTTCCCTCTGCTGTTTCCTGAAGTCCACAATCATCTCCTTAGTTTTGTTGACGTTGAGTGTGAGGTTATTTTCCTGACACCACACTCCGAGGGCCCTCACCTCCTCCCTGTAGGCCGTCTCGTCGATGTTGGTAATCAAGCCTACCACTGTTGTGTCGTCCGCAAACTTGATGATTGAGTTGGAGGCGTGCGTGGCCACGCAGTCGTGGGTGAACAGGGAGTACAGGAGAGGGCTCAGAACGCACCCTTGTGGGGCCCCAGTGTTGAGGATCAGCGGGTTGGAGATGTTGTTACCTACCCTCACCACCTGGGGGCGGCCCGTCAGGAAGTCCAGTACCCAGTTGCACAGGGCGGGGTCGAGACCCAGGTTCTCGAGCTTGATGACGAGTTTGGAGGGTAATATGGTGTTAAATGCTGAGCTGTAGTCGATGAACAGCATTCTCACATAGGTATTCCTCTTGTCCAGATGGGTTAGGGCAATGTGCAGTGTGGTTGAGATTGCATCGTCTGTGGACCTATTTGGGCGGTAAGCAAATTGGAGTGGGTCTAGGGTGTCAGGTAGGGTGGAGATGATATGGTCCTTGACTAGTCTCTCAATGCACTTCATGATGACGGAAGTGAGTGCTACGGGGCGGTAGTCGTTTAGCTCAGTTACCTCAGCTTTCTTGGGAACAGGAACAATGGTGGCCCTCTTGAAGCATGTGGGAACAGCAGACTGTGATAGGGATTGATTGAATATGTCCGTAAACACACCAGCCAGCTGGTCTGCGCATGCTCTGAGAGTGCGGCTGGGGATGCCGTCTGGGCCTGCAGCCTTGCGAGGGTTAACACGTTTAAATGTTTTACTCACCTCGGCTGCAGTGAAGGAGAGTCCGCATGTTTTGGTTGCGGGCCGTGTCAGTGGCACTGTATTGTCCTCAAAGCGGGCAAAAAAGTTATTTAGTCTGCCTGGGAGCAAGGCATCCTGGTCCGTGACTGGGCTGTTCTTTTTGTAATCCGTGATTGACTGTAGACCCTGCCACATACCTCTTGTGTCTGAGCCGTTGAATTGCGATTCTACTTTGTCTCTATATTGACGCTTAGCTTGTTTGATTGCCTTGCGGAGGGAATAGCTACACTGTTTGTATTCGGTCATGTTTCCGGTCACCTTGCACTGATTAAAAGCAGTGGTTCGCGCTTTCAGTTTCACGCGAATGCTGCCATCAATCCACGGTTTCTGGTTTGGGAATGTTTTAATCGTTGCTATGGGAACGACATCTTCAACGCACGTTCTAATGAACTCGCTCACCGAATCAGCGTATTCGTCAATGTTGTTGTCTGACGCAATACGAAACATATCCCAGTCCACGTGATGGAAGCAGTCTTGGAGCGTGGAATCAGATTGGTCGGACCAGCGTTGAACAGACCTCAGCGCGGGAGCTTCTTGTTTTAGTTTCTGTTTGTAGGCAGGGAGCAACAAAATGGAGCCGTGTTCAGCTTTTCCGAAAGGAGAGCGGGAGAGGGCCTTATATGCGTCGCGGAAGTTAGAATAGCAATGATCCAAGGTTTTGCCAGCCCTGGTTGCACAATAGATATGCTGATACAATTTAGGGAGTCTTGTTTTCAGATTAGCCTTGTTAAAATCCCCAGCTACAATGAATGCAGCCTCAGGATGTGTGGATTCCAGTTTGCAAAGAGTCAAATAAAGTTTGTTCAGAGCCATCGATGTGTCTGCTTGGGGGGGAATATATACGGCTGTGATTATAATCGAAGAGAATTCCCTTGGTAGATAATGCGGTCGACATTTGATTGTGAGGAATTCTAAATCAGGTGAACAGAAGGACTTGAGTTCCTGTATGTTGTTGTGACCACACCACGTCTCGTTAACCATAAAGCATTCGCCCCCGCCCCTCTTCTTACCAGAAAGATGTTTGTTTCTGTTGGCGCGATGCGTGGAGAAACCAGCTGGCTGCACTGACTCCGATAGCGTCTCTCCAGTGAGCCATGTTTCCGTGAAGCAAAGAACGTTACAGTCTCTGAAGTCCCTCTGGAATGCTACCCTAACTCGGATTTCATCAACCTTGTTGTCAAGAGACTGGACATTGGCGAGAAGTATGCTAGGGAGTGGTGCGCGATGTGCCCGTCTCCGGAGTCTGACCAGAAGACCGCTTCGTTTCCCTCTTTTACGAAGTCGTTTTTTTGGGTCGCCGGCTGGGATCCATTCCGTTGTCCTGGGTGAAAGGCAGAACACAGGATCCGCTTCGCGAAAGTCATATTCTTGGTCGTACTGATGGTGAGTTGACGCTGCTCTTATATTCAGTAGTTCTTCTCGACTGTATGTAATGAAACCTAAGATGACCTGGGGTACTAATGTAAGAAATAACACGTAAAAAAACAAAAAACTGCATAGTTTCCTAGGAACGCGAGGCGGCCATCTCTGTCAGCGGCGGAAGTTCAAACAACAAGTATTGTTAGCATTGTTAAGTATCTTGCTAGCTCATCGAATTCTCTGTTAGCTAGCCAGAGAAATGTTGAGCAACATTAGCCAATTTAACTGATCAAACAATTGAGTTTATGGTGTGATAAATAAAGGCTAATAAAGTCAGACAGCTAACATTACAACATCAGATGCGCTAACGTCAGTAACCAAACCAATTCGCTGTAGTATTAACTAGAGGTTGACCGATTATGATTTTTCAACGCCGATTCCGATTATTGGAGGACCAAAAAGGCCGATACCGATTAATCGGACGATTTTTTAAAAATGTATTTGTAATAATGACAATTGCAACAATACTGAATGAACACTTATTTTAACTTAATATAATACATAAATAAAATCAATTTAGCCTCAAGTAAATAATGAAACATGTTCAATTTGATTTAAATAATGCAAAAACAAAGTGTTGGAGAAGAAAGTAAAAGTGCAATATGTGCTATGTAAGAAAGCTAACATTTCAGTTCCTTGCTCAGAACATGAGAACATATGAAAGCTGGTGGTTCCTTTTAACATGAGTCTTCAATATTCCCAGGTAAGAAGTTTTAGGATGTAGTTATTATAGTATTTATAGGACTATTTATCTCTATACTAATTATAGGACCCTCTATACCATTTGTATTTCATTAACCTTTGACTATTGGATGTTCTTATAGACACTTTAGTATTGCCAGTGTAACAGTATAGCTTCCGTCCCTCTCCTCGCTCCTCCCTGGGCTCGAACCAGCAACACAACTAACAGCCACCATCGAAGCAGCGTTACCCATGCAGAGCAAGGGAAACAACTACTAGAAGGCTCAAAGCGAGTGACTTTTGAAATGCTGTTAGCGGCGCTAACTAGCTATCCATTTCACATCGGTTACACCAGCCTCATCTTGGGAGTTGATAGGCTTGAAGTCATAAACAGCGCAATGCTTGACGCACAATGAAGAGCTGCTGGCAAAACGCAAACTTGCCTGGTTAAATAAAGGTAAAATAAAAAACTGCTCCAAAATCCACCATAAAAAAAGACAGACTATGGTTTGCAACTGCACATGGGGACAAAGATTGTACTTTTTGGAGAAATGCCCTCTGGTCTGATGAAACATAAATAGAACTGTTTGGCCCTAACGACCATCGTTATGTTTGTAGGAAAAAGGGGGAGGCTTGCAAGCCGAAGACAACCATCCCAATTGTGAAGCAAGGGGGTGGCAGCATCATGTTGTGGGGGTGTTTTGCTGCAGGAGGGACTGGTGCACTTCACAAAATAGATGGCATCATGAGGCAGGAAAATTATGTGGATATATTGAAGCAACATCTCAAGACATCAGTTAGGAAGCTAAAGCTTGATCACAAATGGATCTTCCAAACGGACAATGACCCCAAGCGTACTTCCAAAGTTGTGGCAAAATGGCTTAAGGACAACAAAGTCAAGGTATTGGAGTGGCCAACAACTTTTTTGGTTACTACATGATTCCTTATGTGCTATTTTATAGTTTTGATGTCTTCACTATTATTCTACAATGTAGATGTGCATATAAATGTGTGTATGTGATGGGATGTATAGACATTATGGACAGTATGTGGATATAATATTTAGTATATCTGTGTGCGTGTGTGTGACAATTCCAAGCCTTCAACTTGGCTGCCTCGATTGAGACAAATATGCCTTCTTTTAGAACTGGGTAAAGAATACATTCAAATCCTGACCCCCATCACCCCTCTCTCAGACCACCCGCAAGGTGAGCTCTTCACTATAGTATCCTCTTCACACAAACAAACGGTACTGGGGATAACTCTCAGGCCTTTGGAACATAACTACATTCATCATGCAGTGCTTACTGTAGGTCTAGACAGAATGACTGGAAAAGGACTTCAAAGGTGAACAAATCTCATCTCGAGAAGCGATGTTTGCGACTATAAGAATATTCCCAGTGCTTAAACTTGCAGTATATTTGGACTTTTCGTTTTGTTTTTCTAAGTGCTGTCTTCACTTATTGTAGCCTAAATCAGATTTGATCTGAATGTCAGAAACAACATGTTGTGTAAAGTGAGTAGAGATGTTGACTGTGTGCTGTAGCCAAAGTCATGTAAAGTATCTAGTCGTCTATGATATACTGTACTCCTTGTCATTATTGTCATTATTCCAATACAGTCTCATGGAATGAAAGTGTACCCAAAAGCACTTCAGCCCAGCTTGAACAAAAAGGGCAATCAATCGCTCATTTTAGGGACTTGATAATGCAAAAAAGCTTTCCTTAGCCCAGGACCTTTCAACAGGTGACTCTCCGAGACAAAACTAAAGAAGCACTCTGTGTGTAATGATTCTCGTCCTCGTCTGATGAGGAATATGAAGGATCAGACCAAAATGCAGCGTGGTACGTGTCCATGTTAACTTTATTAATCTGAACACAAAATAACAAAGGTGAAAAAACGAAAAAACGAAACAGTCCTATCAGGTGACAAAACACAAAACAGGAAACAACTACCCACAAACACAGGTGGGAACAGGCTACCTAAGTATGGTTCTCAATCAGAGACAACGAAAGACAGCTGCCTCTGATTGGGAACCATACCAGGCCAAACACAGAAATACAAAACAAGAACAAAAACATAGAATGCCCACCCCAACTCACGCCGTGACCAAACCAAAAATAGAGACATAAATAAAGGAACTAAGGTCAGAACGTGACACTGTGTATAACTAAGTTTGTATGTTGGCCACTAATAGCTGGTAAGGCATGTGCTGCTCTATGCCAAGAAAAAATATATAGGATTAGTACTTATTTGTTTTTCTTGTGCTATGTGATAAATGGCGCACAATATCGTCAGGGGTATGTCAAATAAAAATTTGATTCATTTAGTTATTGTCTACATTTTATTTTCTTCACATTTTCAAACAGTCTATTTACATTTTCTAACAGGGCTATACATTTTGGTCAGTTTTTTTTCTTGCCTGAGTAGCCTCATTTCACTGCCAAAATAAAATGTAACCATCTGCTGTAAAGCGAAATAACAACACAATGTCAAATACAGGTAGCCAGGTACTTATCAGACTAGAATGGACGTATAATCGGGGGGTGGGGGGATTGAATCTGCTCTGATTACAGTGTAATGTGTGGTGAAATCACAGAGTGCTACCTAATATCTGTCAGAAGGCCAGGCACTGTAGCTGTGCTGATTTATGTAAAACACGTCTGGAGGTCTCTGCTCAATGAGGCATTAGAAGCTGGAACAGAAATCAATGAGCAGCCTTAACTATGCTGTTACATTCTACATGGGAGGCAATGGCAATCATAGACAGGGAGTGCACTACACACATTGTTCACATTTCCAATAAATGTGATGATCAATATCCAGAAATAACTTCTAATTGATTAGGGATAGGTCCTATGTATTCACACACAGTTTTAGGCACATCTAGATATATTTGGCTTCCTCTGTCTGTCTTGAATATCAATTTTAGATATCAGCTCAAAAGGGAGTGTGGAGATCTGGGGCCTCATTTATAAACCGTGCGTAAGTATAAAATATACCCCAAAATGTGCGTAAGCCTGTTTTCACGCAAAGGTTGGCATTTATAACAATGTAACTTGATGTGAGAATGTGCTCACCTCCCTGCAAATTTTAGACCTAAGACAGGGATTTTTTACTAGGATTAAATGTCAGGAATTGTGGAAAAACTGAGTTTAAATGTATTTGGCTAAGGTGTATGTAAACTTCTGACTTCAACTGTACGTGACAAGCCTGACCACGGAGATGGGGGCGAGAAGGTGATGAAGCTTACTTGATGAAGCCTACTTGATGAAGCCTAGCTGTAACCGAAAATAACTGACATTTGACAGTTTTAGGTGAGGGAGAAAGTGTGGTGGAACAAAAATCAAATCAAATCAAATTTTATTTGTCACATACACATGGTTAGCAGATGTTAATGCGAGTGTAGCGAAATGCTTGTGCTTCTAGTTCCGACAATGCAGTAATAACCAACTAGTAATTTAACTAACAATTCCAAAACTACTACCTTATACACACAAGTGTAAAGGGATAAAGAATATGTACATAAATATGTGTGAATGAGTGATGGTACAGAACGGCATAGGCAAGATGCAGTAGATGGTATCGAGTACAGTATATACGTAGACATACAGTATATACGTAGACACCCTAATGTAGGGTAAGTAAACATTATATTAAGTAGCATTGTTTAAAGTGGCTAGTGATATATTTTACATCAATTCCCATTATTAAAGTGGCTGGAGTTGAGTCAGTGTGTTGGCAGCAGCCACTCAATGTTAGTGGTGGCTGTTTAACAGTCTGATGGCCTTGAGATAGAAGCTGTTTTTCAGTCTCTCGGTCCCAGCTTTGATGCACCTGTACTGACCTCGCCTTCTGGATGATAGCGGGGTGAACAGGCAGTGGCTCGGGTGGTTGTTGTCCTTGATGATCTTTATGGCCTTCCTGTGACATCGGGTGGTGTAGGTGTCCTGGAGGGCAGGTAGTTTGCCCCCGGTGATGCGTTGTGCGGACCTCACTACCCCCTGGAGAGCCTTGCGGTTGTGGGCGGAGCAGTTGCCGTACCAGGCGGTGATACAGCCCGACAGGATGCTCTCGATTGTGCATCTGTAGAAGTTTTGAGTGCTTTTGGTGACAAGCCGAATTTCTTCAGCCTCCTGAGGTTGAAGAGGCGCTGCTGTGCCTTCTTCACGATGCTTTCTGTGTGGGTGGACCAATTCAGTTTGTCTGTGATGTGTACGCCGAGGAACTTAAAACTTACTACCCTCTCCACTGCTGTTCCATCGATGTAGATAGGGGGGTGTTCCCTCTGCTGTTTCCTGAAGTCCACAATCATCTCCTTAGTTTTGTTGACGTTGAGTGTGAGGTTATTTTCCTGACACCACACTCCGAGGGCCCTCACCTCCTCCCTGTAGGCCGTCTCGTCGATGTTGGTAATCAAGCCTACCACTGTTGTGTCGTCCGCAAACTTGATGATTGAGTTGGAGGCGTGCGTGGCCACGCAGTCGTGGGTGAACAGGGAGTACAGGAGAGGGCTCAGAACGCACCCTTGTGGGGCCCCAGTGTTGAGGATCAGCGGGTTGGAGATGTTGTTACCTACCCTCACCACCTGGGGGCGGCCCGTCAGGAAGTCCAGTACCCAGTTGCACAGGGCGGGGTCGAGACCCAGGTTCTCGAGCTTGATGACGAGTTTGGAGGGTAATATGGTGTTAAATGCTGAGCTGTAGTCGATGAACAGCATTCTCACATAGGTATTCCTCTTGTCCAGATGGGTTAGGGCAATGTGCAGTGTGGTTGAGATTGCATCGTCTGTGGACCTATTTGGGCGGTAAGCAAATTGGAGTGGGTCTAGGGTGTCAGGTAGGGTGGAGGTGATATGGTCCTTGACTAGTCTCTCAATGCACTTCATGATGACGGAAGTGAGTGCTACGGGGCGGTAGTCGTTTAGCTCAGTTACCTCAGCTTTCTTGGGAACAGGAACAATGGTGGCCCTCTTGAAGCATGTGGGAACAGCAGACTGTGATAGGGATTGATTGAATATGTCCGTAAACACACCAGCCAGCTGGTCTGCGCATGCTCTGAGAGTGCGGCTGGGGATGCCGTCTGGGCCTGCAGCCTTGCGAGGGTTAACACGTTTAAATGTTTTACTCACCTCGGCTGCAGTGAAGGAGAGTCCGCATGTTTTGGTTGCGGGCCGTGTCAGTGGCACTGTATTGTCCTCAAAGCGGGCAAAAAAGTTATTTAGTCTGCCTGGGAGCAAGGCATCCTGGTCCGTGACTGGGCTGTTCTTTTTGTAATCCGTGATTGACTGTAGACCCTGCCACATACCTCTTGTGTTGTGAGCCGTTGAATTGCGATTCTACTTTGTCTCTATATTGACGCTTAGCTTGTTTGATTGCCTTGCGGAGGGAATAGCTACACTGTTTGTATTCGGTCATGTTTCCGGTCACCTTGCACTGATTAAAAGCAGTGGTTCGCGCTTTCAGTTTCACGCGAATGCTGCCATCAATCCACGGTTTCTGGTTTGGGAATGTTTTAATCGTTGCTATGGGAACGACATCTTCAACGCACGTTCTAATGAACTCGCTCACCGAATCAGCGTATTCGTCAATGTTGTTGTCTGACGCAATACGAAACATATCCCAGTCCACGTGATGGAAGCAGTCTTGGAGCGTGGAATCAGATTGGTCGGACCAGCGTTGAACAGACCTCAGCGCGGGAGCTTCTTGTTTTAGTTTCTGTTTGTAGGCAGGGAGCAACAAAATGGAGCCGTGTTCAGCTTTTCCGAAAGGAGAGCGGGAGAGGGCCTTATATGCGTCGCGGAAGTTAGAATAGCAATGATCCAAGGTTTTGCCAGCCCTGGTTGCACAATCGATATGCTGATACAATTTAGGGAGTCTTGTTTTCAGATTAGCCTTGTTAAAATCCCCAGCTACAATGAATGCAGCCTCAGGATGTGTGGATTCCAGTTTGCAAAGAGTCAAATAAAGTTTGTTCAGAGCCATCGATGTGTCTGCTTGGGGGGGAATATATACGGCTGTGATTATAATCGAAGAGAATTCCCTTGGTAGATAATGCGGTCGACATTTGATTGTGAGGAATTCTAAATCAGGTGAACAGAAGGACTTGAGTTCCTGTATGTTGTTGTGACCACACCACGTCTCGTTAACCATAAAGCATTCGCCCCCGCCCCTCTTCTTACCAGAAAGATGTTTGTTTCTGTTGGCGCGATGCGTGGAGAAACCAGCTGGCTGCACTGACTCCGATAGCGTCTCTCCAGTGAGCCATGTTTCCGTGAAGCAAAGAACGTTATAGTCTCTGAAGTCCCTCTGGAATGCTACCCTAACTCGGATTTCATCAACCTTGTTGTCAAGAGACTGGACATTGGCGAGAAGTATGCTAGGGAGTGGTGCGCGATGTGCCCGTCTCCGGAGTCTGACCAGAAGACCGCTTCGTTTCCCTCTTTTACGAAGTCGTTTTTTTGGGTCGCCGGCTGGGATCCATTCCGTTGTCCTGGGTGAAAGGCAGAACACAGGATCCGCTTCGCGAAAGTCATATTCTTGGTCGTACTGATGGTGAGTTGACGCTGCTCTTATATTCAGTAGTTCTTCTCGACTGTATGTAATGAAACCTAAGATGACCTGGGGTACTAATGTAAGAAATAACACGTAAAAAAACAAAAAACTGCATAGTTTCCTAGGAACGCGAGGCGGCCAACTCTGTCAGCGGCGGGAGTTCAAACAACAAGTATTGTTAGCATTGTTAAGTATCTTGCTAGCTCATCGAATTCTCTGTTAGCTAGCCAGAGAAATGTTGAGCAACATTAGCCAATTTAACTGATCAAACAATTGAGTTTATGGTGTGATAAATAAAGGCTAATAAAGTCAGACAGCTAACATTACAACATCAGATGCGCTAACGTCAGTAACCAAACCAATTCGCTGTAGTATTAACTAGAGGTTGACCGATTATGATTTTTCAACGCCGATTCCGATTATTGGAGGACCAAAAAGGCCGATACCGATTAATCGGACAATTTTTTAAAAATGTATTTGTAATAATGACAATTGCAACAATACTGAATGAACACTTATTTTAACTTAATATAATACATAAATAAAATCAATTTAGCCTCAAGTAAATAATGAAACATGTTCAATTTGATTTAAATAATGCAAAAACAAAGTGTTGGAGAAGAAAGTAAAAGTGCAATATGTGCTATGTAAGAAAGCTAACGTTTCAGTTCCTTGCTCAGAACATGAGAACATATGAAAGCTGGTGGTTCCTTTTAACATGAGTCTTCAATATTCCCAGGTAAGAAGTTTTAGGATGTAGTTATTATAGTATTTATAGGACTATTTATCTCTATACTAATTATAGGACCCTCTATACCATTTGTATTTCATTAACCTTTGACTATTGGATGTTCTTATAGACACTTTAGTATTGCCAGTGTAACAGTATAGCTTCCGTCCCTCTCCTCGCTCCTCCCTGGGCTCGAACCAGCAACACAACTAACAGCCACCATCGAAGCAGCGTTACCCATGCAGAGCAAGGGAAACAACTACTAGAAGGCTCAGAGCGAGTGACTTTTGAAATGCTGTTAGCGGCGCTAACTAGCTATCCATTTCACATCGGTTACACCAGCCTCATCTTGGGAGTTGATAGGCTTGAAGTCATAAACAGCGCAATGCTTGACGCACAATGAAGAGCTGCTGGCAAAACGCATGAAAGTGCTGTTTGAATGAATGTTTACGCGCCTGCTTCTGCCTACCACCGCTCAGTCAGATACTTAGATACTTCTATGCTCAGTCAGATTATATGCAACGCAGGACACGCTAGATAATATCTAGTAATATCATCAACCATGTGTAGTTAACTAGTGATTATGATTGATTGTTTTTTATAAGATAAGTTTAATGCTAGCTAGCAACTTACCTTGGCTTACTGCATTCGCGTAACAGGCAGTCTCCTTGTGGAGTGCAATGAGAGAGAAGCAGGTCGTTATTGCGTTGGACTAGTTAACTGTAAGGTTGCAAGATTGGATCCCCCGAGCTGACAAGGTGAAAATCTGTCGTTCTGCCCCTGAACAAGGCAGTTAACCCACCATTCCTAGGCCGTTATTGAAAGTAAGAATGTGTTCTTAAAACTGTTTTGCCTAGTTAAATAAAGATTAAATAAAGATACAAAAATTTAAAAATTAAATCAGCAAATCGGCACCCAAAAATACCAATTTCCGATTGTTATGAATACTTGAAATCGGCCCTAATTAATCGGCCATTCCGATTAATCGGTCGACCTCTAGTATTAACGGGTAAACGACTCCTTGCCGTTCCTCAAGTTATAACGCGTTAGTTGCTTACTGTGTGAAATGTTAATTAGCTAAATACTATCTGACGTTTTCCCTATAAATTATGTAGTAAATGTTCCGTAATGAGAGAATTAAGTGAAAATGAGGCGTTACTTGTTAAAACAAGTAGATTCAGGGATGAAGTGTAGCTGGAGCTGGGCCTGGCTTAAGCTGGATGCCACCTGTACACAGGCAGAAAGTGTACAATGTAATAATGTGTAGCCCAAAGATATTGCTTTTGTTGTGTTGAACTTGACAGTGACACTTGTGTGTGAGTGAGGGGGGATTATTACATGTTTTACTCAGTGAATGTTATATTTGCACACATGTAGCCTTGTGCACTTGATCAATGTCTAGTATAGTGGCCACTATAATAGAGCAAAAATAGAATGCCTGTTTGTTTCATTCTATTTCTACTTTAAGATGTTTTTTCCCCAAGTGCAATATTTAGATATGTGTGGTCACAAGTGTTCTATTATAAAGGCTGTCATGGCAATATATATTTTTTTACCTTTATTTAACTCAAGTCAGTTAATAAGAACAAATTCTTATTTACAATAACGGCCTAGGAACAGTCAGTTAACCACCTTGTTCAGGGGCAAAAAGACAGATTTTTACCTTGTCAGCTCAGGATTCAATTCAGCAACCTTTCGGTTACTGGCCCAATGCTCTAACCACTAGGCCTGCCGCCCCGTGTGTATTGTGTATTGTATTGTTTTTTCTCAAGACTTGAGTGCCATTTGCAGTAAAGACTTGGCAAAAAATAACATCGGATTGCTTTCTTTACATTTTTTGCTGTGAGTTAGGTTGACATGAACCACTTTTTATTTTACACACAGAGACTGATCATGTAGATCATATTCTCTGTTTTAATTAGTTAAAACCTGCATTTCCCCCAAGCAGGAATTTTTTGCATGTTTCAGTGAACAAAAAAAAGTTTGAATCGACATAGACTGGAGGAAATGTTTGGACAACTATCCTTTTTTTATCGTCCTGGGTCCTCAATCCTGGATATTTAGATTGTATGCTTCCAGAGAGTTCAAAAGTTAAGACGTTTATAGGGTTTAGTGAGCGTTACTGGTTAGCTTCTAATGGCCTTACACAGACAAGTTCAACAAATGAACTAATTGCTGATAGATGTTAGTGTGAGAGGAACAAGGATAGTACAAGGATTACGAATGTCTCTTGTCTTATCACCAGCACCAGCCCCACCAGTTTGCCAACACCGGCAATGAACCAGAGCTTTCTCAGGGTATGGCAGTACTTTTTCTAATGTAATACATTTTAAGCACCATCATTACACTTACAGCTGACTGACGTCTCCCCCATTGTGTATCCGTTGATCCTGGCTTTCCTGGTATTCCGTTAAAAGTTAGTATCTCATAATCATGGACAGACTAATCCAAATGCAGTATGACTCTTTTTGAAAGTGCATTAAATGAAAACAGTCTGATCTGTGATCCTTTAGAGAGCTGTGTGCCAGGCATTGAGGGATTATGTCCAGGTTTTCGTGCAGATATGTGTGTCGCCGGGCCGCTGGGGAGTGAGTAAGAGAGAGAGAGAGAGAGAGAGGGGTTTAATATGCTGGGCCGGAGCAGAGCGGTGGTGAGGGTTTTAGCTGTGGCATTTTGTCGTATAGGTGCCCTCTGTTCTGTCAAGCCATCGGAGGGCCCAAAGCAGGGATTTCTCTCACTGTGTGTGTCTGAGTATCTGACTCTCTTTGTATGTGTGTGTGTGACATCCTGTCTTCTGCCCTTCTGTCCCCAGCCCTGCGCTGCCTCCTATAATTCAGTCAGAGCTTATCACTGGACAAGAATCATACCCATGTCTACCTTGATGGTAGCCTATATGGTGCCCAGGCCGCAGCTGAGGCAGCTCTATTAACACTACAATGTTCCTTAGATGTAAACCGACAATCAACATGATCATACTCACAGTCTTACCTCTCCTTTTATGCTTACAGTAATAGGTTACATATTTGATATCAAGCGATATACAATTTACTGTATCTGGTATTGTTTCTCTGGATATCATGTCAATGTCCTTCAAAAAATATGGTATGTTGACATTACTTTAAATAAATATCCCTCAATAATAGGTTACATATTTGTGATCCAACATTATCCAATCTGCTGTACCTTCAATTGTATCATGTTTTGAGGGAGTGTGCAATTGGCATGCTGATTGCAGGAATGTCCACCAGAGCTGTTGCCAGAGAATTGGATGATTTCTCTACCATAAGCTGCCTCCGACGTCGTTTTAGAGAATTTGGCAGTACATCCGACCGGCCTAACAACTGCAGACCACGTGTAACCATGCCAGCCCAGAACCTCCACATCCGGGTTCTTTACCTGCGAGAAACTGAGGAGTATTTTTTTCTGAAATAAAGCCCTTTTGTGGGAAAATAAATAATTCTTATTGGCTGGGCCCGGCTCCCCGGTGTGTGGGCCTGGCTCCCAAGCGGGTGGGCCTGGCTCCCCAGTGGGTGGGCCTGGCACCCCAGTGGGTGGGCCTGGCTCCCCAGCGGGTGGACCTATGCCCTGCCCAGTCATGTGAAATCCATAGATTAGGGCCTAATTTATTTATTTCAATTTACTGATGTTCATATATGAACTGTAACGTTTATATTTTTGTTCAGTATATACATACTGAGTGTACAAAACATTAAGAACACCAGCTCTTTCCATGACATAGACTTGACCAGGTGAAAGTTATGATCCCTTATTGACGTCACCAGTTAAATCCACTTCAATCAGTGTAGATGAAGGGGAGGAGTAAGGATTTTTAAGTCTTGAGACAATTGAGACAATGATTGTGTATGTGTGCATTTCAGAGGATGAATGGGCAAGACAAAACATTTTAGTCCCTTTGAACGGGGTATGGTAGGATGTGCCAGGCGTAGGGGTGTTGCGGTGACCATATTACCGCCACACCGGCGGTCACGAGTCATGAAGCCAGTCAAATTGCACTTGCCTATTTAGTCACAGTAATTAGGCTACTCCAAGCTCTGATGCTGCTGATGGTCATTAGTAGCCTACCAAACTTGCTAACTGCCTGCTCCTCAGCATTATATTTCCCTCTAATCACTCTGATATCAATGCAAATGTAATCGAAAATCTAATTAAACACTTAATAAGAGCCCATGAGCTCATGTTGCTCAACATTTCTATAGGCTATGCAATTGCGTGATAAACAGAGTGATGACCTCTATTAAAAATAGGAGGCTCCCATCAGCTTTCTAAAGGCTAGGCCTCCTCTATTTATTTCTCAACATTCCTAATACTAAGTAAATATTAAGCACATTCCTTTTCTTTATAGCCTACCACGCTGGCATGAAAATGAACTACAGGGAAAAGTGTCCTCAATTTGCTATTTAAGTGCAGAGATTACATTTATTTTTCCCCGCTGCCCCTGTTTCGAGACAGGTGCATGATAATGGTCCATTCTAAATGAAAACAAATGATTGTACTACTGTGACAGTATAAAAGGCCCATGTGACAATCAGACAGGTGGCAGGACTATATATCCAGTGATGTGAGATCAGGGACCACCTTTTACCCAAGATGTATACAGAGTCCCAGCAGGTCCCAATTTACTCCTCACCCCTCTGTCTTGGCCTTCGTTGTTTACAGATCTTTAAGGTGTAAGCAAAATAATTGTAATGCAGCTCCACCACTAAATGGTTTATTCCTATCCAGACATTGAAAGGGTAGTGCCAAAGGGGAGGGGGATGGAATAAATTGAGATGGACTGTTACTGTCCTCCAGCATCCATTCTATAGAGGAGAACCTCTCAACGCCCGCCCGGACGGATTTATACAGTACAGTCAGCTTTGAATATGGAGATTATGGGGCAGGGAAGGGGGGGGGGGGGGCTGTCTGTCTACTCCACCCACAGTACAGTACCTACTCTGAGAGGTTCTGGTCTGTTGGTGTCCGGGGAGGGGGGGTTGGATGGTGGGTGGGCTAGGCTACCTTTGTCTGCGGATCATCTACCAGCCTAAGAGGATTGCAGCATGTTATGACATTAAACTAGAAGCATGATTATCAGGGGTAGCTGAGCTAAGCGAACTACAAAAGGCACACTTACTGAATGCAGCTTTCTGTGACTACAGAAGGAGGTGTTGACTGTTAAATTAGATGCAACACTATCCAAGGTTCCTCTCCTGTTTGTTCCCCTGTGTTTACCAACACATTTAGGTGTGTTCTTATTCCCCTGGTGATGTTCGAGAGGGAATGAATAACTCTTTCTCAGCAGGCAATTGCTGAATAAGTATGTGTTCTCCATCATGCAATCAGCTGGCTTATGAATTGAAATTGAAAGCACAGCTGTTCAGAAGAAAGGCTTGGAGATGTTGTTAGAGCTTACTCCCCTACCCGTCACATCACATCATCCTCAAACCCAGGTGCGCTAGTTAATTTATGCTTTTCAAACAGAACAAAAGTCATTTTCTGAGTCTCCACTCTTACCTTTAAGAAAAGAGACGTGAATATTTTATGTGTTTCTTGTCGAGAGCTGATAAAACAAATGTAATGTTTTTATAAGTAATGGTTGTACCCGTCTGTCGCAACCCATCTGTCGCAACGTGCACTGTGCACAACAGCTCCTAGCCCCTATGGTGTCCTTTAGAATTGATCTGGTCCTACAGAAGAGTATTCATCAATATGTGAAACAGCCACTCCTCCCTAAAACTTCACAATGCAGCAATAGGTTAGCTGTAAATCAAAGGCACAATGCCCTTGACGTCTGCATTAGACCCATAAACTGGTGTATTTTTATTTGCAAGGATGAAATCCCCGGCCTAGCGACTATAGTGAGCGGCCCAGCCAGGTTTAAGACAGAGCAGAGGGGGGTATTATGATGGCAGGTGGGCCTGTCTGTCTGGTCACATTGAATGCTGATTTATGATTTATATAGTCTACCTGCAGAATGGCTTTAAACTGGGCTTTGAGTGGTCTGCTGTCTGCAGTATGCATGGGGAGTGTCTTTCTGTCTATCTGTCTTCCTGTCTGTCTGTACAGCACTATAACAGGTCTACCCCATGCTCGACGCATGCACACACACACACAGATCATGATAGGGGTTACACTCGTAGAAAAAAAGGTTATTCGGCTGTCCCCATAGAATAACCCTTTTTGATTCCAGGTAGAACCCATTTTGGTTCCAGGTAGAACCCATTTTAGTTCCAGGGAGAACTCTTTTGAGTTCCATGTAAAACTGTCTGTGTAAAGGGTTCTACCTAGAACCAAAAGGGTTCTATGGGGACAGCTAAAGAACCCTTTTAGGTTCTAGATGGCACCTTTTTTTCTAAGAATGTGGGGTAAAAGTTAAAGCTAGACACCAGGCCTTAACTTTTTAGTGTTAAAGAGCATGAAAAAGACATGCTTTGTTAGAGGTCTGATGCCGTGCTGTGTGTGTCCAGCTGGTTTTCAGACGGTTGTCAAAACCACACTTTGTTTTCCCCTTTCAAGGCTATTGAAGTTTGTTGACTAAAATTGATGTTTTAGGTAAATCAATTTGAACACAAGTCCTTGACTTCACATGGATGGAGGACGGGTGCTTTTTAAAATGACTGGTACGTGCTAGAAACTCCTATCTACGTTCCTTATGAAGTCCACAGAAACAACCCACAGATAGGCTAAATACTCCAATGGAGAAACAAAAGGCAGTAGCTTTACAAGTAGATTCAGTTCAGAAAAGCCTGAGACATTTAAAAAATACTCCAAATTGATTACTGTCTAGTCTAAGACTGCTGCTGATAGGTTTCCATTACCACAGGTCTGTGCCTGCCTGGCTGCTTGTTGTTTGTTACAGTCCCATTAGACAGTATGAGCGGAGGTGACATTATATAAATTAATGAAAGGGGAAAATTATTGTAATTTACAAAAATGGTTGGATCATTTGCATTGAATTGCAGTCTCAGGTATTGGCGTGGCGATGTCTCATGTCAGTGGTTACCTATTAAAGGTCTTATTTCTGCTCCTCTCTTTTATTGTACATTCTCATTTCACATACAGTGCTCTGAGACAGGGGGCCTGCGCGTGTGTGTGTGTGTGTGTGCGTGCGTGCGTGTGTGCATGTGCGCAAACAAGGACAGACGAAGTTACGTTTCTCACTGTCAAACACATTACACAAATGTTCCTTGGGCCCATGAGGCCCAGCTTTAGACAAGCAAAATCAAAAAAATAGACATGTGATATCAATCCAATGTCTCCACGATTCTAGTGTTAGTGCTGCTCTGCTCCTGTCCTGGCCAAATCAGGATAGAGTCATTACTTTGCCCCTGTCTGACTTGTGTGTTTGCTTGTTTGAATCTTTCCTCCTGGGTCTCTGTGTGAGCCTGCTGTGTGAGCAGGAGAAGAGCACCGTGGTGTGTACTGTCAAATCAAATTGCATTGGTCACATACACGTTTAGCAGATGTTGATGCGGGTGTAGCGTAATGCTTGTGTTCCTAGCTCCAACAATGCATCTACAGTACCAGTCAAAAGTTTGGACAGACCGACTCATTCAACTGTTTTTCTTTATTTTTACTATTGTCTACATTGTAGAAACAATGAAATAACACATCTGTGTCACGATCATTATAATGAGTGGACCAAAGCGCAGCGTGATCTGGGTTCCACATCTTTTTATTACTAGGTGAAACTCACAGCAAAACAAAACAATAAATCTCAAAACGAAACGTGCCGCTAACAATAGTGCTAACAGGCAACTAACTATACATAGTCAAGATCCCACAAAGCACAACAGGAAAATGGCTGCCTAAATATGATCCCTAATCAGAGACAACGACAAACAGCTGCCTCTGATTGGGAACCATACCTGGCCAACATAGAAACATAAATCACCTAGATGACCCACCCTAGTCACACCCGACCTAACCAACATAGAGAATAAAAAGCTCTCTATGGTCAGGGCGTGACAATATGGAATCGTGTAGTAAACAGAAAAGTATTAAACAAATTCAAATATATATAAGTAGCTACCCTTTGCCTTGATGACAGCTTTGCACAGTCTAGGCATTCCTTCCACCAGCTTCATGAGGAATGCTTTTCCAACAGTCTTGAAGGAGTTCCCACATATGCTGAGCACTTGTTGGCTGCTATTCCTTCACTCTGTGTCCATCTCATCCCAAACCATCTCAATTGGGATGAGTTTAGGTAATTGTGGAGACCAGGTCATCTGATGCAGCACTACATCATTCTCCTTCTTGGTCAAATAGACCCTGGATGTGTGTTGGGTCATTGTCCTGTTGAAAACAAATGATGGTCCCACTAAGTGCAAACCAGATGGGATGGCGTATCGCTGCAGAATACTGTGGTAGACATGCTGGTTAAGTGTGCCTTGAATTCTAAATAAATCACTGACAGTGTCACCAGTACAGCATCCCCACACCATCACACCTCCTCCTCCATGCTTCACAGTGGGAACCATACATGCAGCGATCATCCGTTCACCTACTCTGCGTCTCTCACATAAAACACGGCGGTTGGAACCAAAAATCTCAAATTTGGAATCATCAGACCAAAGGACAAATTTACACCCGTCTAATGTCCATTGCTTGTGTGTCTTGGCCCAAGCATGTCTCTTCTTATTATTGGTGTCCTTTAGTAGTGGTTTCTTTGCAGCAATTCAACCATGAAGGCCTGATTCACACAGTATCCTCTGAACAGTTGATGTTGCGATGTGTTCATTACTTGAACTTTGTGAAGCATTTATTGGGGCTGCAATTTCTGAGGCTGGTAACTCTAATGAACTTATCCTCTGCATCGGAGGTGACACTGGGTCTTCCTTTCCTGTGGCAGTCCTCATGAGAGCCAGTTTCATCATCAGCGCTGGATGGTTTTTGCGACTGCAAAAAGTTATTGAAATGTTCCAAATTGACTGACCTTAATTTCTTCAAGTAATGATGGACTGTTGTTTCGCTTTGCTTATTTGAGCTGTTCTTGCCATAAAATGGACTTGGTCTTTTACCAAATAGGGCTATCTTCTGTATACCACGTCTACCTTGTCACAACACAACAGATTGGCTCAAATGCATTAAGAAGGAAAGAAATTCCACAAATTAACTTAACTAGGCACACCTGTTAATTGAAATGCATTCCAGGTGACTACCTCATGAAGCTGGTTGAGAGAATGCCAAGAGTGTGCAAATCTGTCATCAAGGCAAAGGGTGGCTACTTGGAAGAATCTCAAATATAAGTTACTACATGATTCCATATGTGATATTTCATAGTTTTGATGTCTTCCCTATTATTCTACATTGTAGAAAATAATACAAATAAGGAAAAACCCTTGAAAGAGTAGGTGTTCTAAAACCTTTGACTGGTACTGTATATATGTGATGTACAGACAGTATGGACAGTATGTGCATAGAATATATAGTATATCTGAAGAATGTGGATAGAATAGTATATGTACATCAATAGTTGAATAGTATAGACTTGACTAGAATAAAGTATATACAGTTGAAGTCGGAAGTTTACATACACCTTAGCCAAATACATTTAAATTCTAGTAAAAATTCCCTGTCTGTCTAAGGTCAGTTAAGATCACCACTTTTATTTTTAAGAATGTGAAATGTCAGAATAATAATAGAGAGAATGATTTATTTCAGCTTTTATTTCTTTCCTCACATTCCCAGTGGGTCAGAAGTTTACATACACTCAATTAGTATTTGGTAGCATTGCCTTTGAATTGTTTAACTGGATCAAACGTTTTGGGGAGCCTTCCACAAGCTTCCCACAATAAGTTGGGTGAATTTTTGCCCATTCCTCCTGACAGAGCTGATGTAACTGAGTCAGGTTTGTAGGCCTCTTTTCTCACACATGATTTTTCAGTTCTGCCCACACATGTTCTATGGGATTGAGGTCAGGGCTTTGTGATGGCCACTCCAATACCTTGAATTTGATGTCCTTAAGCCATTTTGCCATAACTTTGTAATTATGCTTGGGGTCATTGTCCATTTGGGATACCCATTTGTGACCAAACTTTAACTCAATATATCCACATAATTTTCCTGCCTCATGATGCCATTTATTTTGTGAAGTGCATCAGTCCCTCCTGCAGCAAAGCACCCAACAAAATTATGCTACCACCCCCGTGCTTCACGGTTGGGATGGTGTTCTTTGGCTTGCAAGCCTCCCCCTTTTTCCTCCAAACATAACGATGGTCATTATGGTCAAACAGTTCTATTTATTTTTTTTTTTTAAACGGCAGTTTTCGAACAGTGGCTTCTTCCTTGCTGAGCGGCCTTTCAGGTTATGTCGATATAGGACTCCTTTTGCTGTGGATATAGATACTTTTGTACCTGTTTCCTTCAGCGTCTTCACAATGCCCTTTGCTGTTGTTCTGGGATTGAGTTGCACTTTTCGCACCAAAGTACGTTCATCTCTAGGAGACAGAAAGCATCTCCTTCCTGGGAGGTATGACGGCTGCGTGGTCCCATGGTGTTTATCCTTGCGTACTATTGTTGTACAGATGAACGTGGTACCTTCAGGCGTTTGGAAATTGCTCCCAAGGATGAACCAGACTTTAGGTCTACAATTCTTTTTACAACGTAGTGTATGTTAACTTCTGACCCACTGGAATTGTGATACAGTGAATTATAAGTGAAATAATCCGTCTGTAAACAATTGTTGGAAGAATTACTTGTGTCATGCAAAGTTGTTGTCCTAACCGACTTGCCAAAACTATAGTTTGTTAACAAGAAATTTGTGGAGTTTTAATGACTCCAAGCTAAGTGTATGTAAACTTCCGACCTCGACTGTACATATTAATTGGATAAGTGACCAGTGTTCCATTATTAAAGTGACCTGTGTTACATGTCTACATAGGGCAGCAGCCTCTAAAATGCAGGGATGGGTGGTAGCCAGCTAGTGACAGTATGCTATGTTCAGGGCAGGGTACTGGGTGCAATCCGGCTAGTGATGGCTATTTAACAGTCTGATTGCCTTAAGTTGGACTGAAAAACAGCTTCTATCTGTCCAAGCTTTGATGCACCTGTACTGACCTCGCCTTCTGGATGATTTTGGGGTGAACAGACCGTGGCTCAGGTGGCCGAGGTCCTTTATGATCTTCTTGGCCTGCACCACCCTCTTGAGACCCCTGCGGTTGCGGATGGTGCAGTTGCCGTATCAGGCGGTGATACAGCCTAACAGGAAGCTCTCCATAGTGCATCTGTAAAAGTTTGAGTGTCTTAGGGGCCAAGCCAAATTTCTTCAGCCTCTTGAGGTTGAAGAGGTGCTGTTGCGCCTTCTTCACCACACTGTGTGTGTGGGTGGACCATTTTAGATTGTCAGTGATGTGTGCGCCGAGGAACTTGAGGCTTTCCACCTTCTCCACTGCGGTCCTGTTGATGTGAATGGGGGCTGCTATTGCCTGAAGTCTGCGAACAGCTCCTTCGTGTTGTTGACATTGAAGGAGAGGTAATTTTCCCTTTTACAACTCTGCCAGGGCCCTCATCTCCTCCCTGTAGGCTGTCTTGTCATTGTTGGTAATCAGGCCTACCACTGTTGTCTTCTGAAAACTTGATGATTAAGTTGGAGGCATGTGTTTCCCCGCAGTCATGGGTAAATAGGAGTACAGGCGGGGGCTGAGCACGCACCCCTTAGGGGCCCCTGTGTTCAGGATCAGCATAGTGGAGGTGTTGTTGCCTACCTTCACCACCTGGTGGCGGCCCGTCAGGAAGTCCAGAACCCAGTTGCGCAGGGTGGGGTTCATGGTGGTGATGGTCCACCCCCACAGGGCAGTCATGTTCAACTGTTACGAATCCCTTTTGGCCCGACGGTAACGAGACCCGTAACATAACTCATGCAAATTATAATAGTGAAAAAGTAAGAGTGAGAACGAAATAACCACAGACAACTAAATTACCGTCAAACACATGGTTTATTGGAAAACACACGGTAATGGGGGGAGCAGGAAAAGGGGCTGAGCTGGACCCAAGGAAAGAAACAATAAGCATCCAAAAACACCCCTAAGCTAGTCTAGCCTATTTTAACAACAGCTAACTAACCAAAAATACAGTGGGTGGTCCGCCCAGTTCTAACTAGTGTATTTAACAAAGTTTACCTACGGGTAGTGTATGCCCATGGGCAACTTGTCTTGGGTCCCCCTTTTCCCACCATCAAACAAACACTCAAACACCATAACCAAAAACAATACTCACAGGTGAGGACAAAGTGATATGGAGGTACTCAAACAAAAGATAGCTCAATACATAAAGAGCGAGACATCGTAGGAGAGAGTGAAACAGAGAGATCTACAGACATATGGCATTACCAGAAAGATTGAGCTCTAGAGCAAACAACTGACAGGGTTTTTAAACCAAGGGAAAGGAACTGTGATTGGGTAGGAAACAGGAGAGGTGTGTCTTCTGATTGATGATTGATTGGTGACTGATTCGGGACTGATTGGGGAGTGATGATTTCCACCTGTGATGGGAGAGAAAAGAAAAACAGACACACAGGATACACACACAGGATACTTGTGTCCGTAACATCAACTCTCACAGACTCAGTATCAGCCAGGGGCTTTGCATGTCTCCCACAGCCAGCCCTCCCAACCCTCCCCTGCATTTGTCCTCAGTCTCTACACAGGTCTCACATATTTGTGAGCCAGCCGCTGACTCAGTATAGCTAATGTTTTGGGTGAGCTGCTCCCATTCATCTCACTTCATTAGAAAACATTCAGAGCCAGGGATATTTCATTAGTTTCTTGTTTCATCAGTTTAGAGGTTTCATCAGTTAAACGTCCTGCTTCGCTCCTAATAAGATCTACTTAAATTGCCCACTGTGGGTCGACTCCTGTAATTACTCAGAAGTGATCCAGAATGGTACATAGTAGCTACATTTACCTTATTTGCTCCCTTCGTTACGAAACTGTATTCCATATAGGTAATTGTTGCGTCCGAAATGGTACCATATTCCCTAAATAGTGCACTACTTTTGACCAGAGAGTAGACTACCAGAGAGTAGTCTACACGTCTACAAGAAACCCTTGTCAAAAAGAGTGCACTATAGAGTGCCATTTGAGATGCAACCTGGGTTTCATGCTATTTCAAAAGTGCAATATAATACACTATAACATAATATACAACAGTAGATTTTACACAGGTGTCTCCCACACCGAGAGCTTGCCTCGGTTCTCTAATAGCTAGATATTAATGGAAAATAGGTCCTTGTTCATGGCTGTTACGGTGCGTGAATGAGGACCCAAAAGCGAATTAACGTAAACAGAGCTTCTTTAATAACAAAACATAGGTAGGCTCAGATGGACCGGCAGATTCCGACAGGACAGGACAAGGTTGCAGCAAACATGACGATAGTCTGGTTCAGGCATGAAAAACACAAACAAGAATCCGACAAAGACAGGAACAAAAACAGAGAGAGATATAGAGGACTAATCAGAGGGAAAAAGGGAACAGGTGGGAAAAGGGGTGACGAGGTAGTTAGGAGGAGACAAGGAACAGCTGGGGGAAAGAGGGGGAGAAAAGGTAACCTAATAACGACCAGCAGAGGGAGACAGGGTGAAGGGAAAGGACAGAAACAAGACACAACATGACAATACATGACAATGGCTTTGTGCATTCAGCTCATTTTTTGTTGCTGCACTCGTCTGCTTTTGTCTGATTTTCATCCACGCCCCATGTTGCGAACAGTCATGCCTGGAGATAGGGTTGTGATCAGGATAGCATATACTGTATTTCTCAAAGGAATAACTCCTCCGGAAAGATAAACTCAATTTTCCAAAGCACTGCTTTTGAAGATGAATCAGACCTGGGATTAATTCCAGTGAGCTTCAGTCTTTTTTTCAGTCTTTTGACCTTGATTTCAATAGCAGCAATGGGAGGGCTTGTTTTGTTCATAGAAAATGTTTCATTTGACACACACACACACACACACACACACACACACACACACACACACATAAATACATTATCTCTTCTCTGCCTCAAACTGGTTAAAGGGTAACTGCGAGATTCTGGCAATTAAGCCGTTTTTCTATTTACAGTCAGATTAATTGATTGCCAGAATCTTGTGGTATCCCTTTTAAAGAGTGAGGGCTTCAGAAAGTGAGGACCTCTATATGATTGTCATGTAAATTGATTAAATGTACATAGTTGCAGAATATATCTATGAATGAATTCCTACTGTATAATCAAAAATGGTCAAATTGACTCATTCTATCTCCCATGTCAAGTCTACTGTTTCAGTGCTGCGTACTGTAGTTAAAAATGAACACCTTTTACAGTTCCTGATTCTCATGTCAATCTCTCCTCTCCTGTATCTCCAGCCTTGGGGGTCCTGTTGAACTCTTCTCCTCCCTCCCTTCCTTCCTCCCTCCCACCCAAGAAACTCACTGCGTAACTCCTCCCGCTGTAAATGGGGAATAGAGTGAGGTGAATTGATGAGAGGCGTCTCTTGATGGATAATTTTGCAGGGTTGCTAGGTCTTCATTTCCCCTGTGCTGAAGCAGTTCTCTGGTTCTTTCATCACACAGCTCTCTCTCTCTCTCTCTCTCTCTGTCACGGCACACCGACAGCTGGAGCACTGCTGCAGCTCACATTACATGGAGGAGTGTCAACTCTGCGCCTTTTAGCCTGCAGAGTGTGTGTGTGTGTGTGTGTGTGTGTGTGTGTGTGTGTGTGTGTGTGTGTGTGAACTAGTAATAAAATAGTTTGTGTGATGTGTTTTGCCCAGTTTTTGCCCTGGCCCCTGAACATGAAGCATTGATGATTCTTAGGTATGGCCGTTGCCTGTGAATCCAGTCCAGAATATTTGAAGGATTTCTTCTTTTTTTTTTACAAGAACTTACAAAAAAGGTTTTGTGTGAAGTACATGGTTTGTTATTGATATGTTTGCTCAGTCTTTGGGAAGTCCTGAACATTAAGCATTTATGATGCTCAGGGATAGCTATATCCTTTGATTAAAATCAGTGCATATATGTCAAGGATTTGCTTTTGTACCTGGTTTCCTGTATTTTTAAGTGTGTTACATGTTGAATGTTATTCAGGGAAATTGATACACTTGAGATAGTGGACTGTCCTTTTCCAACTACCCAGAGTTTGGTTACATAAATCCCTATGTAAAACATTCAAAGAACCTTGCATCCTATTTGCATGCACATTTTTTAACAGTTCTGTGTTGGTAAATGTAACTTGAGCTCATCTCCCGAAAGCAGCAATGATAAATAAGTACTATGCCCTTAGCCTGCTTTGTGGCGTTTGGGGAGCATGTGTGCCAGAAAATGTAGGAGGTTTGAACACAGTACCACCCTGGACTGACTGTACAGCCTATGACTGGCTAAACAACCTTCTCTTCTCTCCTTTCTTATTCTCGCCTCTCCTCCCCTCTTCTCTTCTCTCCTTCCTTCTCCTCTCCCCGCCTCTCCTCTCTCCCCGCCTCTCCTCTCTCCGTCCTATGAGTGTAAACGAGGTCTGTAATCCAGCCAATGGGCTGAAACCAGGTTAAAGGTCTGATGAAGTGAAACAGATCAGATAGCTGAAAGCCATCATTTTCAGGATGAGACTTGAATCAGAGTGGAGTGAGACACACTGCACTCTCACTCTTTTGTGCTGCACTTTAGATTACTTCAGTCCATTTTGTACCTCACCTTACATGAACTGAGGCTTTTTCACTGCATGAGCTGGGAGAAATGATGGCAGAGAGTTTCGTATTAAAGTTGCATGCTGATTGGACGCCTTAGGTCTTGTGTAACGTCCCTCGGTGCATTAACCTTGGTGAGTTATGTTCTTTAGAACATCAACAAAACGTCTCGTTCTATGGCTCTCTAGGGCTGTCTTAGTCACATAAAGTACACATTGTCAATAGAGTACTCTTGAATGAAGCAGATGGCCATATGAACAGATATGATACTGTATTTGAGTTTCCAGATGGTACCCACTCACTCTCCATGCAGGGATTGAAATTATGGCTTCATCTGAAATTGCACTCTATTCCCCTACTTTATGGGGAATAGGTTACCATGTCGGATACACCCTAAATCTGTATGTCAAGCCAGAGAGAACAGGGAGTCTTCTAAGTAACCAGTCTGAGTCTACACCCGCATCTTATCATCCATTTCAATGTGGACCCACAGGTTAATTGTCTATTTGTTTTAATCATTGATTGAGTAAACCTTTGCAGAAAGTACATTTGTTTTTTCTTTTAATCTTTCACTTTAATTGATTGAAGGCGCTTTCGCAATTATTCTCTCCGAAAGCCCTACTTGCTCCCTGTTGGCTTCATCTGTTCTTCGGTGCAGCCGCAGCAATCTGACTCATTTAAAGATTTCACTTCCAACTTCCCCCACAGTGCATTAGTGAAATCTGCCGCCCCAGTGCTCTGGTGGTGGGTAGAGTACAGTAGCTGGGATGAAAGGCGGGCCGTCCTCTGTGAAGTAAAGAGGAGTCAACCGTGGCAATCTTTACCCGTGGCTTTATACGTTTTTCGATCCCAGCAGCCTGGCACTTTGCTGGCTTAATTGAATCTTAATTGCCTCTAATTGTTTATTTTATATTGTGGCTCAAGTCCCCTAGGATTTTTTTCAGCAGCAGTGGGGGGATAGGCGTGGACGTGGCCAACGCCGACTCCAATAGATTGGTGTACACACCCTATGTGTTTTAATAAAATTAACTAAATGCACTGAACTTGTCTGATGCTTTAAGCTCACGGTTTAATTAAATAATTAAGACACACAAATGACTTGAGGGAGCCAGAGATCAAGTTAACCAGAAGAAAAAATCCTGTTCCCGACCATACCCTCCTTTCCGACCCTACCCGCTATCCAACGAGGGGAAAAGCGCTCACTGAAGATTAAGTTAAGCATATTTGATAGTGCCACTGCAGAAGCCGCGTCCCGCACCCACAGCAGCATGTATGGTATAGGAGTCGGGAACTGTATGCTACAGAGACAGAAATGTTTGGCATAGCAGGAGAAGGCTGCCGGTCGAGAGAATGTCATTTTATTTTGATTTGTTGATTTTTCCCTTCCCATTCCCCTTTCCCCAAAACCTGATCATACACCACAGAGGCCTATACTTTTACTTGACCACAACAACCAGGTAAACTGGCTTGTATAGGCCTTGGCTGCTTAAAAAAAAAAACATAGGCAATGCACGCTTTCCGAAATGTAGTAGCCTTCATCATAGCTTAACTGTATCGTACTGGCCTACTTACTCACATAGACCTGGACTGCCACTTAATAACCTACTTCCCCTATCTTTTCAAGTTATGAGACAGGTTGTCAACATTTTCGGGCAGAAGGCAGCTCCTCGTTTTATTGACTATAAACCCTGCCTTGGAAAAGATCTGCTCTGATGGAGTCGAGGTGGCTGGGATAGAGAAGATGTACACTACATGGCCAAAAGTATGTGGACACTCATCGAACATCTCATTCCAAAATCATGGGCAGTAATAGGGAGTTGTTTCCTCCTTTGCTGCTTTGGCAGCCTTCACTCTTCTGGGAATGTTTTCCACTAGATGTTGGAACAATACTCCGGGGACTTGTTTCCATTCAGCCACGGGCATTAGTGAGGTCGGGCACTGATGTTGGGCGATTAGGTCTGGCTCGCCGTTCCAATTCATCAATAGGTTTGAGATCAGGGATCTGTGCAGGCCAGTCAAGTTCTACTACACTGATCTCGACAAACCATTTCTGTTATGGACCTTGTTTTGTACACGGGGGCATTGTCATGCTGAAACAGGAAAGGGCCTTCTCCAAACTTTTGACACAAAGTTAGAAGCACAGAACCATCTAGAATGTCATTGTACTGTATGCTGAAGCGTTAAGGTTTCCCTTGACTGGAACTAAGAGGCCTAGCCCGAACCATGAAAAACAGCCCTAGACCATTATTCCTCCTCCACCAAAATGTGGCACTATGCATTCAGGCAGGTAGAGTTCTCCTGGGATCTGCCAAAACCGTATTTGTTCATTGGACTGCCAGATGGTGAAGCGTGATTCTTCACTCCAGAGAACGTATTTCTACCATTCCAGTTCATTGGTGCCAAGCTTTACACCACTCCAGCCGACGCTTGGCGATTTTAAGCTTGTGTGCAGCTGCTTGGCCATGGAAATCCATTTCATGAAGCTCCCGACTACAGTTCTTGTATTGGTGTTGATTCCAGAGTCAGTTTGGAACTCAGTAGTGGGTGTTGCACCCGAGGACAGACAATCTTTACACGCTACACGAGCTTGTGTGTCCTACCACTTCGCCCCTGAGCCTAAACGTTTCCACTTCACAATAACAGTTGACAGGGGCAGCTCTAGCAGGGCTGAAATTTGACCAACTGACTTGTTATTTAACCAGGTAAATTGACTGAGAATACATTCTCTTCTCATTTACAACAGCAACCTAGGGAGTAGTTACAGGGGAGATAAAGAATGAGTCAATAGGAAGCTGGTCAGATTGAGAGCTTAGCCAGGAAACCAGGTTTAAAACCCTTACAACAAGTGCCATGGGATCTTTAGTGACCACAAAGAGTAAAGTCACCCTTTTAACATCCCATTCGAAAGACAGCACCCTACACAGAGTAATGTCCCCAATCATTGCAATAGTTATTAATTTTTTTTGACAAGTGGAAAGAGTGCCTCCTACTGGACCTCCAACACTACTTCCAGCAGCATCTGGTCTCCCATCCAGGGACCAACCCTGCTTAGCTTCAAAGGCAAGCCAGCAGTGGGATGCACGGTGGTATGCTGCTGGCATCCTATGAGGGTGTAACATTGAAAGTCAATGAGCTCTTCAGTATGGGCCATTTTACTGCCAATGTTTTGTCTATGGAGATTGCATGGCTGTGTGCTCAATTGTATACACCTGTCAGTAACAGGTGTGGCTGAAATAGCTGAATCCACTCATTTTAACGGGTGTCCACATACATTTGGCCATGTGTATTTCGCTGCTCTGGCCAGCTTCCTAATTTACCCCCCACCAAGCTAGCAGTCCAGCATAGACGTTTGTTCTGTATCTTGGAGATAATCCTTAATTTCTTCTTTGCTATCCCCTTGGTCCTCTTTCTCTCCTTCATCTCCACACATGACCATCTCCATCTCCCACTCCTTGTCTGTTTTCAAAAATGTTTGTGCAGGTTTCAATCAAATTTCAATCAAATGTATTTATAAAGCCCTTTTTACATCAGCCGATGACACAAAGTGCTATACAGAAACCCAGCCTAAAACCCCAAACAGCAAGCATTGTAGATGTAGAAGCACGGCAAGGTTTCTCCTCTTCATCCGTGGATGTAGAACAGTCTCTGTCTCCCTCAGCGGGCGATGGCTCCTCTGGCTTCGCCACGCTCTTCGGACCTCAGCTCAGTATTGCTGACTATACGCTTCAGCACATTCTACATGTCCTCTGCCATGTTCCATTGCGCTGTGATGAGATCAAGGTTCAGTACATTTTTCCCGGTGTAGTTTGCGTCGGAGAGCACTGCTGTTACTTGCTATCTCTGTTCTAGCAGAAGCTTTTCGAATGGCCTGAGAAGAGTTCCACCGCGTGGAAACATCTTGGATCAGGAGGTGTTCAACCACCTTTTGTTCTTTCTGTTTCTCATTTAGCCCCTTTCTGTCTTTTTCTCCATTCTTAAAATGAGACACGATGTGTCTGGCTGCAGCCACAGTGCGACAGATGAGGTCTTGCCCCAGTATATCTGCACACAAAACCATGTTTGCGGCATTGTCGTGTACCACAGCAATCCTTTTACATCCTGTGATTTCGTATGTGGCGGCAACTTCTCCAAGTCGCAATGAAGTCCAAGATACCTTTGGTTATCTGTCTTTGTCTTTTTCTGAGATGTGTGCTTCAGGTCCAAGATGGTTTGGGTTAACCCTGAGTTAGCAGTGGAGGCTTTCATGCTATATAAATAAATGAAGCTTCAAATTAAGTACATTAAAATTAATTCTGTATGCTATTACATTGTGATTAGGCTTATTCAATTTGGAAATTGTCAACTATCAAGCATATAAAACCTGCCAATGTATTAGCATTCAACTAGAAAGACAAAGTAGGCTAACTTACTGTGTTCAAGTTTGTTCTTAGCAGCAGAGATAAAATGTTTCTGATTTGCCATGGAGCGGAGATAGCATTTTACAGTTTAAAGCTAATTTCCTGCAAGTATACTCATTTTGCCATAGCTCATGCCTTGTTCTTATGCTATGTTGTGGAGAATTCATCAGATGAGGAAGTGGAGGACCATCCTCCTCAGTGAATTTCATAAAAATAATGAAACATTTAAAAAGTTATCGTTTTTAGATAAAACTAAACTAAATATATTCACGTCACTAAATAATTGATTCAAAACACTGTTTTAAAATGAAGGTCTTCAGTAGCCTCATCAGCACTCTGTAGGGTGGCACCATAGTGTTCCCGAAGGACAACAACAATAGTATCCGTCCTCCTCTGGGTACATTGACTTCAATACAAAACCTAGGAGGCTCATGGTTCTCCTCCCCTTCCATAGACTGCCATAGTTATTATGACAACATCCAGAGTAGGTCCTCAAACCTTTCAGAGCTCTTGCAGCATGAACTGACGTTATACTTGTACTTATATCTAATTTTAGTCATTTAAGTTTACAATGAAAACATTTTACCATCCCACATTTTTATTTGTTTTCATATATGTTGTAGATGGCGGCAAGGATATAGGGGAAAAATATACATATAAAATAAATATATGGAAAACACTGAGAGTAATGAGGATGTAGATGAGGGAATGTTTGGCAGAAGACAGACAAAATGGCTGTTCTAACATCCGGGTCTATGATACAACACCTGTCATGACATTTCCTGCTGGGAACACATATAGGAAAATGTATGCTCTCACAGTACTGTAAGTTGTTTTGTATAAAAGTGTCTGTTTAAAAAAAAATGATTTCATCTTTATTTAAACAGGTAGGCTAGTTGAGAACAAGTTCTCATTTACAACTGCGATCTGGCCAAGATGAAGCAAAGCAGTGCCACACAAACAGCAACACAGAGTTACACATGGAATAAACAAATGTACAGTCAATAATACAATAGAAAAAGAAAAGGTCTACATACAGTATGTGCAAAGAGGTAGGATAAGGGAGGTAAGGCAATAAATAGGCCATAGTGGAGAAATAATTACAATATAGCAATTAAACACTGGAGTGATAGATGTGCAGAAGATGGGTGTGCAAGTAGAGATACTGGGGTGCAAAGGAGCAAAATAAATAACAGTATGGGGATAAGGTAGTTGGATTGGCTATTTACAGATGGGCTATTTACAGATGGGCTATGTACAGGTGCATTGATCTGTGAGCTGCTCTGACAGCTGGTGCTTAAAGTTAGTGAGGGAGATATGAGTCTCCAGCTTCAGTGATTTTTGCAGTTCGTTCCAGTCATTGGCAGCAGAGAACTGGAAGGAGAGGCTGCCAAAAGGAGGAATTGGCTTTGGGGGTGACCAGTGAAATATACCTGCTCGAGCGCGTGCTACGGGTGGGTGCTGCTATGGTGACCAATGAGCTGAGATAAGATGGGGCTTTACCTAGCAAAGACGTATAGATGACCTGGAGCCAGTGGGTTTGGCGACAAATATGAAGCGGGGGCCAGCCAACAAGAGCATACAGGTTGCAGTGGTGGGTAGTATATGGGGCTTTGGTGAAAAAACAGATGGCACTGTGATAGACAGCATCCAGTTTGCTGAGTAGTGTTGGAGGCTATTTTGTCAATGACATCGCCGAAGTCAAGGATCTGTAGGAAGTCAGTTTTACGAGAAGTAGTTGGTGAACCAGGCGAGGCAGTCATTTGAGAAACCAAGGCTGTTGAGTCTGCCGATAAGAATGTGGTGATTGACAGAGTCAAAAGCCTTAGCCAGATCGATGAAAACAGCTGCACAGTACTGTCTTTTATCGATGGCGGTTATGATGTCGTTTAGGACCTTGAGCGTGGCTGAGGTGCACCCATGACCAGCTCGGAATCGAGATTGAATAGTGGAGAAAGTACGGTGGGATTCGAAATGGTTGGTGATCTGTTTGTTAACTTGGCTTTCGAAGACCTTAAAAAGGCAGGGTAGGATAGATATAGGTCTGTAGCGGTTTGGGTCTAGAGTGTCTCCCACTTTGAAGAGGGGGATGCCCGCAGCAGCTTTCCAATCTCTGGGGATCTCAGACGATATGAAAGAGAGGTTGAACAGGCTAGTAATAGGGGTTGCAACCATTCCGTCTGATCATTTTAGAAAGTGAGGGTCCAGATTGTCTAGCCTTGCTGATTTGTAGGGGTCCAGATTTTGCAGCTCTTTCAGAACATCAGCTATCTGGATTTGGGTAAAAGAGAAATGTGGGAGGCTTGGGCAAGTTGCTGTGGGGGGTGTAGGGCTGTTGACTGGGGTAGCAGTAGCCAGCTGGAAGGCAAGGCCAGCCGTAGAGAAATACTTATTGAAATTCTCAATTTTCATGGATTTATCGGTGGTGACTGTGTTTCCTAGCCTCAGTGCAGTGGGCAGCTGGGAGGAGGTGATCTTATTCTCCATGGACTTTACAGTGTCCCAGAACTTTTTGGAGTTTGTGCTAGAGGATGCAAATTTCTGTTTGAAAAAGCTGGCCTTTGCTTTCCTAACTGCCTGTGTATATTCATCGGTTCCTAATTTTCTTGAAAAGTTGCATATTGTGGGGGCTATTCGATGCTAATGCAGTAAGCCACAGGATGTTTTTGTGCTGGTCAAGGGCATTCAGCTCTGGAGTGAACCAAGGGCTATATCTGTTCCTAGTTCTACATTTTTTGAGAGGGGCATGCTTATTTAAGATGGTGAGGAAAGCACTTTTAAAGAATAACTAGGCATCTTCTACTGTCGGAATGAGGTCAATATCCTTCCAGGACACCCGAGCCAGGTTGATTAGAAAGGCCTGCTCGTTGAAGTGTTTTAGGAAGCGTTTGATAGTGATGAGGGGTGGTCGTTTGACCGCGGACCCATTACGGAAGCAGGCAATGAGGCAGTGATCGCTGAGATCCTGGTTGAACACAGCAGAGGTGTATTTGGAGGGCAGGTTGGTTAGGATAATGTCTATGAGGGTGCCCATGTTTACTGATTTGGGGTTGTACCTGGTAGGTTCATTGATAAATGTGTGAGATTGAGGGCATCAAGTTTAGATTGTAGGATGGCCGGGGTGTTAAGCATGTCCCAGTTTAGGTCACCTAACAGCATGAGCTCGGAAGATAGATGGGGGGCAATCAATTCACATATGGTGTCCAGGGCACAGCTGGAGCAGAAGTTGGTCTATAGCAGCAAGCGGCAACAGTGAGAGACATGTTTCTGGAAAGGTGTGTTTTTAAAGTAGAAACCCAAATTGTTTGTGCACAGACCTGGATAGTAAGACAGACCTCTGCGGGCTATCTCTGCAGTAGTTGCAACTCCACCCCCTTTGGCAGTTCTATCTTGTCAGAAAATGTTATAGTTAGGGATGGAAATTTCAGGGTTTTTGGTGGTCTTCCTAAGCCAGGATTCAAACACGGCTAGGATATCCGGGTTGGCAGAGTGTGCTAAAGCAGTGAATAAAACAAACTTAGGGAGGAGGCTTCTAATGTTAACATTCATGAAACCAAGGCTTTTACGGTTACAGAAGTAAACAAATGAGAGCGCCTGGGAATGGGAGTGGAGCTAGGCATTGCATGGCCTGGATGAACATCTACATCACCAGAGGAACAGAGGAGGAGTAGGATAACGGTACGGCTAAAGGCTATAAGAACTGGTTGTCTAGTACGTTCACCTAGTACATTCTGTTAAAATATTATATTAATATCACATCATTGGGAATGGGAGAGGAGAGGTTTTGACTGGAGTAAAATGTTAGTATTATTTAGTGAAGACAGCCAGGCCACATTTGCCCAATTTCCCTTCTGCTCCGTGTCCTCTTCAGAAGAGAAGTCATACTAGGTCAAAGTAATGACTCTATCCAGGACAGGAGCAGAGCAGCACTAACACTAGAATTGTGGAGACACCAGCCATCACACCATTACATAAACCCATTTGGCCATCAAGGGCTTTTGATATTAATATTTTCTCTCGTCCTTACTGATTTTACTTGTCTACTCTAATGCAGGGCCGTAGAGGCCCAAGGAATATTTGTGGAACACTTGTGTAATATGTTTTGGCCTCGTTTGCCCCCACAATTCATCAGATGCTCTAAGGACACATGCATGCACACACACTGTGCTGTGTGAACTCATGTCCCCGGGCCTGTGTACTCATATATCTTCAGTAAACAGAAACATAGTTACTTTCCCCCTACTGCCGAATGCAGCTACTCAGACCTTATGAGAAAAGTACATTTTTAAAAGTGTCACATCTCCTCCCCACTCAGCACTGACTGTCTGACAGAAATATGCAGTGCATATGGCATATCTCTTCCTCCTCCCAGGGTAAAGCACAACACAGTATATGAGCCCAGCCAAGTGTTAAACAGGGGAGAATTGTAATTCCAAGCAAGTCTCAGAAAAATGAGAAAAAGTGCACTGTGGGGCTAGGTAGCATTTTAAGCAGCAAGGAGAATGTGCTACTGGAGGGGTTGATTGATGAGTTCCGCTGGCGGAAATATAATTGAATGTTTCCCCCTATTCATACCCTTTGATATTCAATTACAAATTAGCTGTGCATTTGCAATGGGGCAAGAGCTCGGGCCTTAAGCTCCAGTGTCATATTAGCTGGCCTCTGCTATGATCTCCAAGCTCTCTTAACCTCTCTGAACCACCCATACCGGATCCGGGATAATTGTCATCAGCCACAGTCAAATAATATTACTAGAACATATTCAGATTCATGAAATCACAAGTCCAATATTGCAAAACACACCTTAGCCTTTTGTTAATCCACCTGTCGTCTCAGATTTTGAAATTATGCTTTACAGCGAAAGCAATACAAGCGTTTGTGTAAGTTTATCGATCGCTCGACAAAAAAATAAGTACACTTAGCATCAGGTAAAATCAGAAAAGCAATCTATTACCACCTATTACCACCCTATTACCAGCCTGTTCAACCTCTTTTTCATATCGTCTGAGATCCCCAAGGACTGGAAAGCTGCCGCAGTCATCCCCCACTTCAAAGGGGGAGACACCCTGGACCCAAACTGTTACAGACCTATATCCATCCTGCCCTGCCTATCTAAGGTCTTCAAAAGCCAAGTCAACAAACAGATCACTGACCATCTCGAATCCCACCGTACCTTCTCCGCTGTGCAATCTGGTTTCCGAGCCGGTCACGGGTGCACCTCAGCCACGCTAAAGGTACTAAATGATATCATAACCGCCATCGATAAAAGACAGTACTGTGCAGCCGTCTTCATCGACCTGGCCAAGGCTTTCGACTCTGTCAATCACCATATTCTTATCGGCAGACTCAGTAGCCTCGGTTTTTCTAATGACTGCCTTGCCTGGTTCTGCAACTACTTTGCAGACAGAGTTCAGTGTGTCAAATCGGAGGGCATGTTGTCCTCTGGCAGTCTCTATGGGGCTACCACAGGGTTCAATTCTAGGGCGGAATCTTTTCTCTGTATATATCAATGATGTTGCTCTTGCTGCGGGCGATTCCCTGATCCACCTCTACGCAGACGACACCATTCTGTATACTTCTGGCCCTTCCTTGGAGACTGTGCTATCTAACCTCCAAACAAGCTTCAATGCCATACAACACTCCTTCCGTGGCCTCCAACTGCTCTTAAACGCTAGGAAAACCAAATGCATGCTTTTCAACCGTTCGCTGCCTGCACCCGCACGCCCGACTAGCATCACCACCCTGGATGGTTCCGACCTAGAATATGTGGACATCTATAAGTACCTAGGTGTCTGGCTAGACTGTAAACTCTCCTTCCAGACTCATATCAAACATCTCCAATCCAAAATCAAATCTAGAATCGTCTTTCTCGTCTTTTTATTTCGCAACAAAGCCTCCTTCACTCACGCTGCCAAACTTACCCTAGTAAAACTGACTATCCTTCCGATCCTCGACTTCGGCGATGTCATCTACAAAATGGCTTCCAATACTTTACTCAGCAAACTGGATGCAGTTTATCACAGTGCCATCCGCTTTGTTACTAAAGCATCTTATACCACCCACCACTGCGACCTGTATGCTCTAGTCGGCTGGCCCTCGCGACATATTCGTCGCCAGACCCACTGGCTCCAGTTCATCTACAAGTCCATGCTAGGTAAAGCTCCGCCTTATCTCAGTTCACTGGTCACGATGGCAACACCCACCCATAGCACGCGCTCCAGCAGGTGTATCTCACTGATCATCCCTAAAGCCAACACCTCATTTGGCCGCCTTTCCTTCCAGTTCTCTGCTGCCTGTGACTGGAACGAAGTGCAAAAATCGTTGAAGTTGGAGACTTTTATCTCCATCACCAACTTTAAACACTGATCGCTGCAGCTGTACATAGTCCATCGGTAAATAGCCCACCCAATTTACCTACCTTATCCCCATACTGTTTTAATTTATTTACTTTTCTGCTCTTTTGCACACCAGTATCTCTACCTGCACATGACCATCTGATCATTTATCACTCCAGTGTTAATCTGCGAAATTGTAATTATTCGCCTACCTCCTCATGCCTTTTGCACACAATGTATATAGACTCTTTTTTTTTACTTCTTTTTTTTCTACTGTGTTATTGACTTGTTTATTGTTTACTCCATGTGTAACTCTGTGTTGCTGTCTGTTCACACTGCTATGCTGTATCTTGGCCAGGTCGCAGTTGTAATTGAGAACTTGTTCTCAGCTAGCCTACCTGGTTAAATAAAGGTGAAATAAAAAATAAAACAATTTAATTAATCATTTACCTTTGATGATCTTCGGATGTTTTCACTCACGAGACTCCCAGTTAGACAAGAAATGTTCCTTTTGTTCCATAAAGATATTTTTATATCCAAATACCTCCGTTAGTTTGGTGCGTTATGCCCAGGAATCCACCGGAATGAGCGGTCACAACAACGCAGACAAAAATTCCAAATTATATCCATAATGTCCACAGAAACATGTCAGACGTTTTTTTATAATCAATCCTGAGGGTGTTTTTCAAATATCTATTCGATAATATATTAACCGGGACAGTTGGCTTTTCACTAGGACCGGGAGTAACAATGGCCGCCTTTCTCTTTTGCGCACAATTCACTCTGAGAGCCCCCACCTATCCACTTACGCAATGTGGTCGTTCACGCTCATTCTTCAAAATAAAAGCCTGAAACTATTTCTGAAGACTGATGACACCTTGAGGAAGCGATAGGAAAAGGAATCTGGTTGATATCCATTTAAATGGAGCAATTTGAGGCTATGGAACATGGAGTTTTCAAAATAGAAGCCACTTCCTTTTTCTCAGGGTTTCGCCTGCAATATCAGTTCTGTTATTCTCGCAGACAATATTTTGACAGTTTTGGAAACTTTAGAGTGTTTTCTATCCTAATCTGTCAATTATATGCATATTCTAGCATCTGGTCCTGAGAAATAGGCCGTTTACTTTGGGAACGTTATTTTTCCAAACATAAAAATAGTGCTCCCTAGCTTCAAGAGGTTAAGTGATTTCACCAGTTCCTTCAGACTGCATTTCCATCTGATGTGAATTTGATGCAGTTTTAAGCTTACTATGATTTGATGAATATATATCGAATGTGGAATGTCCTTGCGGTTGGGGTAATTGAGCTTAAACAAAACCAATCATCTGTGTGTGTGTGTGTGTGTGTGTGTGTGTGCGTGAGACAGAGTGTGTCTGTGCATGCGTGTGTGTCAATTGTAACCTCTTAAGTGCAATGAGGCACAATGAATGTGCGCTCAATCATTCTTCATCAAGGGGACAGAGCGTCAGCTAGCAAGCTGTTTGCTGAAGTAACAGGTGTTGTGTTGAACATTAGCAGATGATTGGAGTCTGGACCGGGAACTGTCTGTGTCACTGCTTCAACAGATCTCAAGTTGTTTTAACATCCCACTTTACTCTTCTTATCTCGGCTCAACTTCTGTTGTTTTTCTACTCAATTTATTTATTCAGTCCTGTCTCTACTTCAGTATATTGAAAATACTGAGGAACTCAGTAACTCGGAATAACTGTATGTGGTTGTTTTTTCCTACTAAACTTAGTTGAATGCACTGACAAGTGCATCTGCTAAATAGCAAAAATGTTTACTCAACTTGAAGTATTCTCTTAAAGAAAACACAGAGCATCAACCAAGTCACTTGTATCCAGCAATTATTGCATGTCATAATTAACTGATTAAAGAGATATGGAGATGAGTGTCATTACTACAAGAATGACTGTTTTTACATTGACTGAGAAATTAAAGGTCTATACCCACATTTAGACACTTTTGCCAATCATGTAAAAAGCTTATCTAATTAACTTACACAAATGCTGTCAGCACTCACCGTCATGACATGCATAGTAATTAAGTTGACTTCGAATGGGGACCAACATTCACAGCAACACATTGGGGCCAAAAACAAATAACTAGAAACTAGCACTACAATTTCTATGAGGTTATATATGCCTTATGGACTTGCTCTTCTGTAACCTTCAGGGGTTGATTGTCACTGTCAGGTATGTGTAAATGGCTGCAAGGGAGTCAGGCGCAGGAAAGCAGATAGCGGGTAGAAAACTGAGCCTTTTATTTAGGCGAACCAAAAGCACACGGCACAACGAACACGAAATACAATACGGGTTAACATAACCCAGCGCAACCAGACATATGTGCGCATACATGAAACAGATAAACAATACCACACAAAGACATGGGGGAAACAGAGGGTTAAATACACAACACATAATGAGGGAAATGAGAACCAGGTGTGTGGAAAAATGAGACAAAACAAATGGAAAATGAAAAATGGATCGGCGATGGCTAGAAAACCGTCGACGTCGAACACTGTCCGAACAAGGAGAGGCATCGACTTCGGCAGAAGTTGTGACAGTCACCCACTGAGAGGAGAGTTGCAGGGTGTTCTAGCAGATAGATCTCTCCCTGACAGTAGCGAGACTCTGTGCGTGACACGCTGCACCACACAGAACAGTGTAGAGTGTACACAGGAGGCTGCAGTGAGCGTTCCAATTGTAACAGCAAGTCCCAGCCAAAACCGTTCGGAACAGTTTATGCATATATTATGACAACATTTTGTGACGTCTTTGTTAGTTTTGGACTTCGGCAAGGGTTTCTTTGGCTGCTCAAGCACACAACATTTTTTTCTCGAGGCAGTGTTTCCCCGAAATCTACACCCCCTTCGTCTGCAACTGGACAACAGTTGTTATCATTCAACAAAAGGCGACTCGTCCTCATGCAATTTTTTTCACTTGAGAAATATTGCACCAAACATCCTAGTCAGATGCACAATTGCACGACTAAGATCTACTCATCAAAAACGTCAAAATTAATGACAGATTTCTTTCTATTTTGAAGAAGTGTATACTGGGTAAGGCGTTTCAAAATGGAAAACCATTACTATTGCTGCTTTTTTCTAGTTTTTCAAGCGAAGGTCTTTTAAGGGATTAATCGAGCACACTCGTTCAGTTCGGCTAAGCACCAGCCAAACTGAAGCATGCTCCCGAGTGGCACAGCTGTCTAAGGCACTGCATCTCAGTGCTAGAGGCGTCACTACAGACCTTGGTTCGATCCTGGGCTGTTTCACAACCGGCCGTGATAGGAAGTTCCATAGGGCGGCACACAATTGACCTAGCGTCGTACGGGTTAGGGGAGGGTTTGGCCGGGGTAGGCCGTCATTGTAAAATAAAAATGTGTTCTTGACTAGCTAAATAAAAAATGTAAACAATAAAAAGATAGAGACACACAGAAAACACATATGTTAATGCATATACACACACATACCCTCCATGGCACCGCAGCAGTATGGAGAGGGATCGTTTTAAAGGACAACACAATCCCATGATTCATTCCCCTTATCTCTTACAGTTCTGTTGTCACACTGCACATAACACTTAGTTATGAACCAACAAGACAACAGCACTGGAAGGCTTTCATCTACAAGGACACAGGACACCCATGAAGAGAAAGAAAGAGTAGAGAGGGAAGACATTTTGAGAGAGATGTGGATGGATGGTGACAGAGAGAGGAGAGTGAGAGAAATAGTCAAGTTAGGGGGGAGGATAGTTTAGGCTTGAGTGTCAACAATACGATGCCCGCAACATACAGCAGCAGTATTTTCCACTCGGAGCATACAGCCTCAGTGACCTTGATCAGAGCGTGGGACCAGGGCTGTAGCTCGCGGCACAGCTAGTTTATCATTAAAAAGTAATTCATCAACAGCCAGCGCAACTGCACCTTATCCAATAGACTCACTCACTGGCTCACTGACCCGGTCATCACTTCCCATCGGCCAAAGGTGCTGTCATAAAGCTGATTTCTCAAAATGTCCAACTTAGGTCACACTTCTATCACTGATTTATGCTGAGAGTTAAGGACATTTTCCTCCAATGAATGATAATATAAGAAAATAAACTTGGAAAAAATTGTTTATGATAAAGTCTCTCAGGCACACGTGTACTGTGTGGGTACCTACAAAGAGGCTGAAGAAGGTTGGGTCAACTTCAATTCACTTAGCCATAGATCATTAACGAAGAGAGAGAGGGAAGCTGGGAAGGCGGGAGGGAGAGACGAGCAGCTGTTGATTAAAATGCAGTTGGTGCTAGAACCCAACCTTCTAGTGGAGGCAAAGCCTAGCTGCCTGCCCAGCGTTTGGCATCCATCCTTTTACATTGTAATGTACACACAATGGCAAAGTGTCCAATTAGCAGTGTGTTGCCTAAATACTTTAGCCTGCCTGTGTATGTATTTTCTCCTTAACACTAAAACCTCTGTGTCAAGGCTGTGGGTAACTGGTGAAAGGAGTCAGGCACAGGAGAGCTGAGATGCGTGGACAAGGTATTTACTACAAGATAACACCAGTATAAACACAATACTACGGTGCGGGAAAAATACCGGTACCACGAAATAAACGGGCGAAATAACAAAACCCAGCAACAAAATACCAGCCGTCAGTAACAGCCAGAACAATAAAACAAACACGCACACAAACATGGGGGAAAACAGAGGGTTACATAATGAATATGTAATGGGGGAATTGAAACCAGGTGTGTAGAGAACAAAGACAAAACAAATGGAAAAGAAAAGTGGATCGGCAATGGCTAGAAGGCCGGCGACGTCGACCACCAAACGCTGCTCGACCAAGGAGAGGGACCGACTCCGGCGGAAGTCGTGACACGCTGGGCCTTGAGGGACCCCCCTTCATGCTAATGAGCAGTCATTTTCACAGCAACACTCTTAACAATGTAATTAATACATTTCATTTATGCTATCGCAAAAATTAATAATTTGTTTGTGTTTATGAAGGCCTACGGTAACAGTAGAATATACTTTTTATTTTATTTCAAATAACAATAGCATGTTCATGTTTCTTACTACAGGCTATATTTCAAACAACTAGAGGTCGACCGTTTGTGATTTTTCAACAGCAATACCGATACCGATAATTGGAGGACCAAAAAAGCCGATACCAATTAATCGGCCGATTTAAAAAAAAAAAAAAAGTGTAATAATGACAATATAACAATACTGAATGAACACTTATTTTAACTTGATATAATACATCAATAAAATCAATTTAGCCTCAAATAAATAATGAAACATGTTCAATTTGGTTTAAATAATACAAAAACAAAGTGTTGGAGATGAAAGTAAAAGTGCAATATGTGCCATTTAAGAAACATTTAAGTTCCTTGCTCAGAACATGAGAACATATGAAAGCTGGTGGTTCCTTTTAACATGAGTCTTCAATATTCCCAGGTAAGAAGTTTTAGATTGTAGTTATTATAAGAATTATAGGACTATTTCTCTCTATACCATTTGTATGTCATTAACCTTTGCCAATTGGATGTCCTTATAGGCACTTTAGTATTGCCAGTGTAACAGTATAGCTTCCGTCCCTCTCCTCGCTCCTGCCTGGGCTCGAACCAGGAACACAACGACAACAGCCACCCTCGAAGCAGCGTTACCCATGCAGAGCAAGGGGAACAACTACTCCCAAGTCTCAGAGCGAGTGACGTTTGAAACGCTATTAGTGCGCACCCCGCTAACTAGCTAGCCATTTCACATTGGTTACACGAGCCACATCTCGGGAGTTGATAGGCCTGAAGTCATAAACAGTGCAATGCTTGACGCACAATGAAGAGCTGCTGGCAAAACGCACAAAAGTGCTATTTGAATGAATGCTTACGAGCCTGCTGCTGCCTACCACCGCTCAGTCAGACTGCTCTATCAAATCATAAACTTAGTTATAACATAATAACACACAGAAATACGAGCCTTAGGTCATTAATATGGTCGAATCCGGAAACTATAATCTCGAAAACAAGACGTTTATTCTTTCAGTGAAATAAGGAACCGTTACGTATTTTGTCTAAGGGGTGGCATCTATTAGTCTAAATATTCCTGTTACATTGCACAACCTTCAATGTTATGTCATAATTATGTAAAATTATGGCAAATTAGGCAGCCCAAACTGTTGCATATACACTGACTCTGCGTGCAATGAACGCAAGAGAAGTGACACAATTTCACGTAGTTAATATTGCCTGCTATCCTGGATTTATTTTAGCTAAATATGCAGGTTTAAAAATATATACAGTGCCTTGCGAAAGTATTCGGCCCCCTTGAACTTTGCGACCTTTTGCCACATTTCAGGCTTCAAACATAAAGATATAAAACTGTATTTTTTTGTGAAGAATCAACAACAAGTGGGACACAATCATGAAGTGGAACGACATTTATTGGATATTTCAAACTTTTTTAACAAATCAAAAACTGAAAAATTGGGCGTGCAAAATTATTCAGCCCCCTTAAGTTAATAATTTGTAGCGCCACCTTTTGCTGCGATTACAGCTGTAAGTCGCTTGGGGTATGTCTCTATCAGTTTTGCACATCGAGAGACTGACATTTTTTCCCATTCCTCCTTGCAAAACAGCTCGAGCTCAGTGAGGTTGGATGGAGAGCATTTGTGAACAGCAGTTTTCAGTTCTTTCCACAGATTCTCGATTGGATTCAGGTCTGGACTTTGACTTGGCCATTCTAACACCTGGATATGTTTATTTTTGAACCATTCCATTGCAGATTTTGCTTTATGTTTTGGATCATTGTCTTGTTGGAAGACAAATCTCCGTCCCAGTCTCAGGTCTTTTGCAGACTCCATCAGGTTTTCTTCCAGAATGGTCCTGTATTTGGCTCCATCCATCTTCCCATCAATTTGAACCATCTTCCCTGTCCCTGCTGAAGAAAAGTAGGCCCAAACCATGATGCTGCCACCACCATGTTTGACAGTGGGGATGGTGTGTTCAGCTGTGTTGCTTTTACGCCAAACATAACGTTTTGCATTGTTGCCAAAAAGTTCAATTTTGGTTTCATCTGACCAGAGCACCTTCTTCCACATGTTTGGTGTGTCTCCCAGGTGGCTTGTGGCAAACTTTAAACAACACTTTTTATGGATATCTTTAAGAAATGGCTTTCTTCTTGCCACTCTTCCATAAAGGCCAGATTTGTGCAATATACGACTGATTGTTGTCCTATGGACAGAGTCTCCCACCTCAGCTGTAGATCTCTGCAGTTCATCCAGAGTGATCATGGGCCTCTTGGCTGCATCTCTGATCAGTCTTCTCCTTGTATGAGCTGAAAGTTTAGAAGGACGGCCAGGTCTTGGTAGATTTGCAGTGGTCTGATACTCCTTCCATTTCAATATTATCGCTTGCACAGTGCTCCTTGGGATGCTTAAAGCTTGGGAAATCTTTTTGTATCCAAATCCGGCTTTAAACTTCTTCACAACAGTATCTCGGACCTGCCTGGTGTGTTCCTTGTTCTTCATGATGCTCTCTGCGCTTTTAACGGACCTCTGAGACTATCACAGTGCAGGTGCATTTATACGGAGACTTGATTACACACAGGTGGATTGTATTTATCATCATTAGTCATTTAGGTCAACATTGGATCATTCAGAGATCCTCACTGAACTTCTGGAGAGAGTTTGCTGCACTGAAAGTAAAGGGGCTGAATAATTTTGCACGCCCAATTTTTCAGTTTTTGATTTGTTAAAAAAGTTTGAAATATCCAATAAATGTCGTTCCACTTCATGATTGTGTCCCACTTGTTGTTGATTCTTCACAAAAAAATACAGTTTTATATCTTTATGTTTGAAGCCTGAAATGTGGCAAAAGGTCGCAAAGTTCAAGGGGGCCGAATACTTTCGCAAGGCACTGTACTTCTGTGTATTGATTTTAAGAAAGGCGTTGATGTTCATGGTTAGGTACACATTGGAGCAATGATAGGCACCGCATCAATTATATGCAACGCAGGACACGCTAGATAAACTAGTAATATCATCAACCATGTAGTAACTAGTGATTATGATTGATTGATTGATTGATTGGTTTTTAGAAGATAAGTTTAATGCTAGCTAGCAACTAACCTTGGCTTACTGCATTCGCGTAACAGGCAGTCTCCTTGTGGAGTGCAATGAGAGGCAGGTGGTTAGAGCGTTGGACTAGTTAAATGTAAGGTTGCAAGATTGAATCCCCCGAGCTGACAAGGTGAAAATCTGTCGTTCTGCCCCTGAACGAGGCTGTTAACCCACCGTTCCTAGGCCGTCATTGAAAATAATAATGTGTTCTTAACTGACATGCCTAGTTAAATAAAGATTTTAAAAAGTGTAAAAAAATTATAATAATCTGCAAAATCCGTGTCCAAAAATACCGATTTCCGATTGTTATGAAAACTTGAAATCGGCCCTAATTAATCGTCCATTCCGATTAATCGGTCGGCCTCTACAAACAACTATTCAAAAATAACACAAATTTAAGTGCCTTCGATACAAATATCAAACAGAAACTATATGTGTTGGAACAGGGTAACAGCTTATTTTTTATAGTGACACTTTTTTTTTTATCACAACGACCAAGACACACAGTCTGCAAGACTGCGGTCAAGTGATTAAAGCATCAGTAGCCTAAACATAATTATAAGCGCCAAATGTGCTTGATAAATAGTGAAAATCAACACAAAAGCAATAATGGCATTATAATGAATATGTGTCTATGACAGCAGTAAAAAATAGTCAATTATTTATATGTCAGATACCAATGGCGATTTTGTCTGTTTCTTTGTCATCAAAATGGAGTTAAACCATGATCTCTCTGAAACGATCCTGTGACATGGTTTCTCCAAAGAAATTACCAGAAGCTCTACATTTAAACAATCTATCCACCAAATGCGCCTCAGACATACAGGATTGAAATGAACGCACACTTCCAGCTCATCCGTCAACAGACAGGTCCCAGGCAGTGTCTCCTAGCTCCGTGTGCGCCTTTGCCACAGTACAGTCCCTGAAAACTGTAGCATGTCCATGTCACATAAACAATGAAACCTGGTGAGTGCATTGCTGTTGTTGTTTTTTGCTTGAGATGTAGAGCCTGCTCTCTCATTGATTACATTTTGTGCTGATAATTGACCAGAAGCATTGTCACCCTCTTGCTCTATCTTAACCGTGCCGTCCCTTCCTCTCTCTTGTCTCACTGTTTCATTTAGTAGTGGTGTGGGCACCTGCTCAGTGCACACCGTTCCGGATTTTTTGCGCTTAGGCCTCGGAGGTGTAGGTTATTAAGGCTGAGGCTCAGAATCAGAAGAATAATCATCAGAGAAGTCATGATTAATAAGGATCGGCGATCCGTCAACGGGACAGTTGTAAGTCATGCAGGCAGTATATCAAGATGACAGATTTTAGAGTAACAACAAATGTCGGTACATAGAAGTGTCTTATATTGGCTGAAAGCTTAAATTCTTGTTAATATAACTGCACTGTCCAATTTACAGTAGCTATTACAGTGAAAAAATGCCATACTATTGTTTGAGGAGAGCTCCTAACAACTGTCACGCCCTGACCATAGGGAGCCCTCGGGGTTCTCTATGCTGTTTTAGGTCAGGGCGTGACTAGGGGTTTTTCTAGGTTTTATTTTCTATGTTGGAGTGAGTATGGTTCCCAATTGGAGGCAGCTGATGATCTTTGCCTCTAATTGGGGATCATACTTAGTGTGTCCCTTTTCCCACCTGCGTTGTGGGATATTGTTTTGTTTAGTGCCTATGTGCGCTACGTTAAATCTTGTTTGTTGTTTTGAAGTTTCACTGTAATAAATATGTGGAACTCTACTCACGCTGCAACTTGGTCCACTTGATTGTTCAACGAACGTGACAGAATATCCCACCACTTCAGGACCAAGCAGCGTGCCCAGAAGGTTAAGGAGAGTTGGACATGGGAGGAAATTCTGGGTGGATGTGAGAACCTTCCTTGGTGGGAGTCGCCAAGGAGTATAGGAGGACAGCAACGACGCCGGGGTCCGCGGCCACAAGCAGCCCAAGGGCAACCCCAATATTTTTTTGGGGGAGGGGCACAAGGGATGGTTGGCCGAGCCGAGGAGAGAGCCAGAGAACGTCTGGGAGGCGATGGAGCAATTGTAGGAGGGATATCGGAGAGAGATGTTGGTTAGGTGTATTCTGCAGCGCACTCGCCCTGAAGAGCGTGTCATCAGTCCGGTGCAACCTGTGCCGGCTCCACGCACCAGGCCTCCAGTGTGCCTTCACAGCCCGGTACGTCCTGTGCCGGCTCTCCGCACTCGCTCTGAAGAGCGTGTCATCAGTCCGGTGAAACCTGTGCCGGCTCCAAGCACCAGGCCTCCAGTGCGCCTCCCCAGCCCGGTACATCCTGTGCCGGCTCCCCGCACTCGCCCTGAAGAGCGTGTCATCAGTCCGGTGAAACCTGTGCCGGCTCCAAGCACCAGGCCTCCAGTGCGCCTCCCCAGTCCGGTACGTCCTGTGCCGGCTCCCCGCACTCACCCTGAAGAGTGTGTCACCAGCCATGAATCTCCAGCAACCGTCTACAGCCCAGAACCTCCAGCGACAGTCCACGGCCCGAAGCTTCCAGCGACGGTTCACAGTCCCGAGTTCCGGTTTACAGTTCACGGTGTCCAGTCCCGCTCCATGGCCGGAGCCTTCCTCTGCGCCGGTGCCCAGTCCAGGCTCGGCATCCAGTCCCGCTCCATGGCCGGAGCCTTCCTCTACTGGCCGGCGCCCAGTCCGTGTTCAGTCCGGCTTCATGGCCGGATCCGCGGTCTGACCGGAGCCGCCACAGACGCTAGTTGTCCACCCTAACCCTCCCCATCTAGTTTCAGATTTTGCGGTCGGAGTCCACACTTTTGATATTGTTTTGTTTAGTGCCTATGTGCACTACGTATGCCATGTTCATTAAATCTTTGTTGTTTTGAAGTTTCACTGTAATAAATATGTAGAACTCTACTCACTCTGCGCCTTGGTCCACTTATTTGTTCAACGAACGTGACAACAACAAAACACTTTAGGTTTGGTAAATTCACCTCTGACTGAAGGTGAAATGTGTACTTACATTCTGAAATCTTGCTCTGATTTATCATCCAAAGGGTCCCAGAGATAACATGAAGTGTTGTTTTGTTAGATTAAATCCTTTTTCATATCCTAAAAAGGTCCATATAGCACGCACAATCCATTTTATATTTCCAATCGTTCAATTTGCAAAGAAAGGAATCTGGGAAAATCTCACCCTAAATGTTGTTTGAACTAGTCAAATCACGTTTGTATCTATTCCTCAGATATCCTAGAAGGTAACAAGACTTCACTATTTCATTAGGGGTGTAGTATATCCTATAGGACACCATATTTTGTCAGAGAGCGACGCCTTTATGGCACGCCGATGACGGGGGCGGCCATCACTTGAACAACTGTATCTTTGTCAAATAAGCACCAATTGGGATCAAACAAAGCTAGCTAGATAGCCAGTGAGCTAGAAACCATATATGTTGTCAAATGTAGCTTCTAACCTTGTACGACAGCATGACTTTTCATTTTGGACCAAAATTATCAGGATATTCAGAGTTATGATGTTATGAAAACTGGTTGTTTTGCAATTGTTGAACTTATAATATGGCTACTAATTCTTGGAAAGCTAAATCAAAGTCCAAGTATACAGATTTGACAATATTATTGCAGAAAAATGGAATATGAAACGAACGTCTCCTTCACAATTTGCCTAAATGTACCTGGGGACTTCACACTAAAAGTCTTGAGGATCAGTCATACTCCAAGTTATCCATCTGAAACTTTGCACATGCACTGCTGCCATCTTGTGGACACTATCGGAATTACAACCAGAGTGATGGCTTTAACAGTGACCTTTCTCTTGCATTTCAAAGATGGTGGTAAAACACTGGTTGATTTTTTTCTTTGTATTTTCTTCTACCAGATCTATTGTGTTATATTCTCCCACATTCAATTCACATTTCCTCAAAGTGTTTTCAAAGTGTTTCCTTTCAAATGGTACCAAGAATATGCATATCCTTGCATCAGGGCCTGAGCTACAGGCAGTTAGATTTGGGTATGTCATTTAGGCGAACATTTTAAAAAAGGGGGGCTATCCCTAAGAAGTGAATTTCTTCCCCGCCATCGTAGTCACTTTCATTCAGATCTTGTAGCAGCACTAACGCAGCATGTGCATCCATTCGTCTTGGTCTTCTTGCAGTTGTAAATTACACACGCTATCACTGTGTACTCCAAGTAGGCTATAGTAGACTGATGAAACTGCTTGGATTTTTTGGACTGATATAGGGTACATACCATTTTGAGATTATAGTCACAATATACCAATATAATAAAATGTCTTACTCTGTTCTTCATTCGCAATTGGTGATTACATAATTTTGCCTCGTTCGCTTCCCCTCACTCATCTACTCCATCATACTTTACTTCATTTATTTCACCTGTTAGTGAAATTAGTTTAGATATAGTTTAGGTTCAGTTTCGAGGCAATTATTGGGGTGATTATCAACTGGGCATGGCACATTCCACTGTCGGGAGTAGCAGAGCAGGCCCTAATGTCAGGAGGAGGAAAACTCGCGCCCTCATAAAACTGGTTATAACTCCAGTTCTGTTAGTGATATTAAGATTCTAACAATGGCAGTGTTTTATATTGACATATTTAGGAAACGTCAAGGACAGAGGGGGGCATGGTTTTTAAAATGGCATAGTAATAATTGTTTTAAATGAATGAGCAGTCAAAAAAGTCAGCTTTAGCGGTTCTAGTGTTAATAGTTCGGACATGTTGATTCCCACACCCGTAGACCGTGGATTATCAGTTTATTACTTCTACTGCTCACCTCGCTCCCCTATCTTGCACTGTGAAATTACAGGCTTAGTTAGACAGATTGCCACTTTGTTCTCCCATCAATCTGGGGTGAACTCACCCTCTTTCACTTTCCCTCCTTTATCCCTCTCTATTCCATTGTATTGGCTCAGTGAACTGAGGACTGGCTGTCTTCACTCAGAGCTCCTTGAGTGATAAGGGCATTTCATAACCACTCTCCAGTCCCAGCCGTCTACCATGTACTGCAGCACCCATCATCAATTTATAAAGCCTCTGCAGCGAACATGGTACAACCAACGCCTGTATGGTCTCTTCTAATTGCAGAGGGACCATACACGGCACCATCCATTTTGCTACAATTTTCTGACATACAGAAGCAGCATTACTGTCAACCTCTGTCAAACGGACACTCTGGACACGTTGGAGACGTGTGGAGAGTGCTCTGAGAGCTGGGAACTGTCCTGTTCTCTTCACTGTGTTTTCCCATGCTGTCTGGGAGCTGGGAACTGTCCTGTTCTCTTCACTGTGTTTTCCCATGCTGTCCGGGAGCTGGGAACTGTCCTGTTCTCTTCGCTAAGTGTTTTATCCATGCTGCAGGAAGTGGAGTCATGGACTGGCTTGGTTCTCGTGCTGTGTGAAGGAGGAGGCAGGGTGACTGAGTGAATGAGTGACAGACAGTCTTCAGCAGCTGGCTGGGAGGAAGGGAGGGAAATCCCTACTCTGAACCGGGCCAGTTATCAGACCCCTCCACTGGCTAGCTGCTAAACTGGCTTTGTATATTGCTGGACAAGTCATCCTCTGCTATTCGGGCCAGTGGGTGTAGGAGATAGGTACTGCTGTAACTCAACACTTTGATTTGAGCTGTACATTGACTTGGAGAAGGGAATGTTTTTCTAGTGTACCCAGGGTGGTGCATGATGCAAGGTGTGTTCTGCGTTATATTTTGCAATGGGCTTATTAAAAAATGATGAAACAGTTGATGCAAAACACACCAGGGAACGGCAGGTTTTGGCCAGCTCTACATTATGTCTACTCAAGACATGAACTTGTTTTGCATTCTAAGATGCTACTGCACTATTACAAAATGTCATAGGCATACAGCCTGAGCAAAATAGAGGTATAATGTTCTGTCAAATTCTGTTTGCCATACCAAAATGTATCGTGGTTGGACCCGGGCCCTCTCTCGCTCTCTCTCTCACTGAGTGATTCAGGTTTCTGTGCCACCGACCCTCCTCCCCTCCCTCCTTCCCTCATTCCTTCATACTCCTGAGCTCTGTCCCTGTACTGTACTGTTCTGTACTGTAGGGAGAGTAAGGGTGGTAGTGGAGTAGTGGTTCAGCCTAGGCCAGACTCATTAGCTGCTGAAAGCGCCTTCCTCGGTGCAGGCCACTGCAGGGCTATTGTCTCCTACAACAGCTGCTCATTATAAAGCAGATAAATCACTGCATTACTTGCGAATGCACTGCTCTTTAGCAGAGCTCCAGTTACACTGGTGAAACTAACATAGGGATTTCACTGCATCTCTTCCTGCTTCGCTCAGTCCTGTCATCTGTGTGTGTGTGTGGCTCTAGTTATACAGACACTGGGCTTTCATTTTCAAGATGGTCGACAGGACATCTCACTCCTCACAACCTAGGAACAGTTGATGTTTGGATATCTGGTCTTGAATTGTGATATTTATTTGAAATGGTAATGTATTTTTAGCAGGACAGTGGGACACTACTAGGCTGCATAGCCCATGTTATATATTTCTCTGTGTATTTTAATCAGATTCATACTCAGTAGTTTCCACATTGGTTCAATAGTTCAACAAAAATTACCCAATATACCCTGCAGGGATATTAGGTTCACAGGAAAGAATCTGATGACATCAATGAGCAGAAGAAGAAGAATGAACAATGATGCGTGATACATCCTATTATCTAGATGACTCAGGCTGGGTGCTCTTTTCATTTGACCGTTCCTTTATTAAAAGCACCACAAAAATAGAACATTAAGTGGAGAAATAAACAAAGAAAACTCTTTGCTGTGTTGCTGCTGCCTCGGCTGTGTTATTTCTGAAGCACCTTGCTGTTCACTTTTAGTTTTGTTGATTCCAGATATGGGGATGTCAAAATCCTTACAAATGACTGAGTGTGAAACCTTTCCCTCAGAAATACCTCTTACCACTGTACTGTCAGCACTCAGCACAGTTTAGAGATAATTAAATCAGGGTGTGTTCCGTCCATGTGCTCCTCTCAAGGTACAACCCAAAATCTGTAAACATGGGCACCCTAATAGATATTATCTGCTTATCCCAACTTGCCCTCTAAATAGACCTCTGCTGTTTTCAATCAGGATCTCAGCGATCACTGCCTCATTGCCTGCATCCGCTATGGGTCCGCGGTCAAACGACCACCCCTCATCACTGTCAAAGGCTCGCTAAAACACTTCTGCGAGCAGGCCTTTCTAAACGACCTGGTATCCTGGAAGGATATTGACCTTATCCCGTCAGTAGAGGATGCCTGGTCGTTCTTTAAAGTAATTTCCTCACCATCTTAAATAAGCTTTTTAATGTAGTGTACTAACAGTCCTTCATATCTCACATTCGTATTTACAGTCATCTATAGCGCTGCAGTCTGATGTCAATGGGGAGTAAACACACCTAAAGAACAGGTCATTGGCACTGGCAGGGCTACAGTGTTTTATATTAATGTTAACGAGTAGGAGTGGAGGAGTTGGCCCAAGTTGTTTTCTGTCACCAGTGAAGGTCAATGTCTGAAGAGGAACTTGAGGACACGCCTGCATTAAACATACAGTATCTCTGTAGGCAGGTTGTGTCTTAGACACTGTATCTGATTTCTAATGGTGTGTGTAGTTAAAGCCTGCGGTGTGCTGCATGTTGGGAAGTGATTTAGGCTTTATTAGACTTGTCATCCGGCACTACAGCAACAGCTGCAGAATATTTTTACCTGGACGACTCAAGGCAATGAACAGTATCACATCCAGCCGGGTCCTCCAGATCTGCAGGAAAACCACACACTGCATAATGTACATATCCAATGTGTCTCCATCCAGAAAGCCATGTCATTAAAATGGTAAATTCATGCGGGTCTCCTCTCTCTCTCTCTCTCTCTCTCTCTCTCTCTCTCTCTCTCTCTCTCTCTCTCTCTCTCTCTGTATCTCTCTCTCTCTCTCTCTCTCTCTCTCTCTCTCTCTCTCTCTCTCTCTCTCTCTCTCTCATCTAGATTTATAATGGAGGAAGTGTTCCTGCGGGTCTCTCCTCTCTCTCTCTCTCTCTCTCTCATCTAGATTTATAATGGCGGAAGTGTTCCTGCGGGTCTCTCCTCTCTCTCTCTCTCTCTCTCTCATCTAGATTTATAATGGCGGAAGTGTGCCTGCGGGTCTCTCCTCTCTCTCTCTCTCATCTAGATTTATAATGGCGGAAGTGTGCCTGCGGGTCTCTCCTCTCTCTCTCTCATCTAGATTTATAATGGAGGAAGTGTTCCTGCGGGTCTCTCCTCTCTCTCTCTCTCTCTCTCTCTCTCTCTCTCTCTCTCTCTCTCTCTCTCATCTAGATGTATAATGGCGGAAGTGTGCCTGCGGGTCTCTCCTCTTTCTCTCTCTCTCTCATCTAGATTTATAATGGCGGAAGTGTGCCTGCGGGTCTCTCCTCTCTCTCTCTCTCTCTCTCTCATCTAGATTTATAATGGCGGAAGTGTTCCTGCGGGTCTCTCCTCTCTCTCTCTCTCTCATCTAGATTTATAATGGCGGAAGTGTTCCTGTCTGCATCAGAATCACAGGCTTGGTTTAAACTATCAAAGACACCCTGAGTGCGTCTCGGAAATTCTTCAAACATGGTTAATTTTTCAAGATGCAAGATCATGGTTTTTACACATGGGAGGTAGATATTATAATCCTAAACCATGGGCGCTCTGGGGGAAGCTACTTAATGGCCCTAAATCATTTTGAGAGAGAACTTGTGTTCCTGAGAGTGATTTAAATTTGATGACAGAGTGGGAGACTGGGTTTGCATGCCTATCCCCACCTGCCACTTTCCTCTGAAGTTTTGGAGAGCTGTTGTACCCAATCTCACTCAAAGCACTCCGCCAAGAGAATATGTTAATTTGCCCCTTATTATTTACCTATAGCTGTGTGTAATGTATATATGGATGTATTTAAAACATTAATACGTAATGTACTTTCCCACCGTCCCATGTATTGGGAAACGATAAAGAGATTTTATTCAAATCATCAACAGGCATTTGTATTTCAATATATTTCACTGCTAAACTCTTGCTTGCTTGGAGTGCAAGAAGAAGTCCATTTAGAATCCACAATGCTCAGAGGGCTGTGCGAAATTGGGAGCCTTCAGCACAGTACGTATTAGTGTAATAACAGAAGTAGCCTGAGCTAATTTAAACTTAAGCCCTCAAGAGAATTTCCTCCTTCTGCAGACTTTAATTAAGAACATCTGTCAGGGCCATGCACAATATGTTCATATACACTGCCTATTAGCAGGACAGAGTTGTTTTTGTGAGGGAAATGAATAAATGTGGGTAATTGATTATTCCATAATTTGGTTAGTTTAATATCAGATGTTAACCGTGGACTCTGTTCAATATTCATATCACTGTCTAACAGGAGTGTAAAATAAAAAACTCAGTTTTCTGTATCGGCTCTTTATTTACCTTCTGGAAATCCACAGGGAGGCTGCAGGAGTGAAAGTGTGAGAGAAAGTGTGAGGTAACTGTTTTGTGTTGACAGATTAGGGCAATGCTCTTTGGTATTCAGCAGGTTTGGATGGTGATGGCGTTCATCCCGAAGTTGTTCCACACCAAAGAGCTATGGCGGTAACCTCACACGGAGACATCTGCTGCTGGGATCTCTGTAGATCTGCAGAGGCAGCGAGGTGAAGAGGCTAGATTTGACCCATAAGTGCGCGTTGAATAAAACATGCATCCTTTAAATATTTTTTTCTTTCACTTTACAGTGTAATCAACTAGTTTCTTTGGCCTGGTGTTTCACTTTGGTATGGAGTTTGAAGCCACCGGGGAATTTCATGTACAGATACTTTCTGAATGAGGGCACTTTGTCAGATGAAGCACTTCATTGAGTGAATCTCCGGTTGTGCTTGGGAGCCTTCTACAGCCTCATACAGTATTTCCTGTGAGTGGGTTCATCTCCATGGCAGGTTTATTAGCAGCAGTTGTGAATTCATATCAATAGTGGAGCATGTCCCTGTCAGAGAGGGGGGCTGGCCTCTTCCTTGGTCCAGCCCCATAATCCCCTATTACAGGGATCATCAACTGGAGGCCCGTGGCCGATTCTATTTGGCCCCCCAAATAAAACACTGTAAAATCACTAGGAATTGTCACGTATACTCCCTCTCCGGCCTCTAGGTCATCAGGCTGCTGATTATCCCGCACACCTGTCACCATCGTCTTGCGCACCTTCGCCTCATGACACTCACCTGGACTCCATCACCTCCTTGATTATCTTCCCTATATCTGTCACCCCCCTTGGTCCTTTCCTGAGGTGTTATTGTTTCTGTTTCATGTCTGTGTGTTGTTCGAGGTTCTTGTTTTGTATTATGTTCCGTTTATTTTATTAAAACACTCTCTCCCTGAACTTGCTTCCCGACTCTCAGCGCACATGGTTACAGGAATTCACCTCAAAATTATTTCAATCTATTCCCAAATATTTCCACTGGTAAATAGAAAGACATACTGTATGTGATTGTGTACCAATGTAATCAAGGTTTGAAATGATTATGTTTTTGTCAAATACAATATCTGTTTGTGCTTCTTGCGTCAATTTGCTGAGTACAAATGATCTAGTTGATGAACCCTGCCCTACTGGGTGACTTCTCTAATGCTTATCCAAATAGAACATATCTGGGAAGCTGTGACATGGTTACTGCTTACTGCTGATCTGGTCTCCTGGCTGCCCTGTGTTTGTCTGTCCATGGGTGCACGGCCAGGACAGTGTGGCTGCTCAGATTGACCCAGGGCCATATTGAACAGGGTTGAGCCAGCTCGCAGTGCACAAACACACAAGCATATGCACACGCACACATACACAGTTCACAGTACACAGGCTGCTGACAGAGGGTCATATCGAGGGGAGGTGCTGCCCAGCTCGTGGGTCTGAGAGCCTGGGCACTTCTAGGGAAACTTCTCTGTTTGCTTGTAGCAGTCAGGCATCAGTGCCAGTGGGCTGGTTGGAGTGGACAGGAAGAAGGCTCTTTAGATTCTTCATATAGATAGAGCTGTCTGGGCCTGCTGGGTCCCCCTCTATGATCAGTATGGCGCTCATCCCTTGGGGTAGTACTCTATGTGAGCATGCATGTGGTATTTTATTATCCGATGATATGCTAATAGTATGGCATTGTGAGATATACGACATAGGATAGTAAATCAGAGCAGCCAACAACAGGGGGTATTCGAGGCTTGAGGAATGACAGTATATGTGGTGTGGAGCAGGAGCACAATGGGAAATGTCCTCAGCCATCTAGCTACTGTGTCTATCCTCTCTGAACAGAACAAATAGATGGACGCATGTTCCCTCCATGTTCCCGCATCCCTCACTCTTTCGACACAGCGGCATGTCGACACCCCTTCCTTTGTTTGCATTGCAGGCGACAGCCCCTGAAATATTGTTGTGATTCACCTGACCTTTCGGCGCTGTGTCCTGTATCCTGTAGATACTACCCTGTTCTGCCTGGTCTTATTGACTAACTCTCATTTATAGGACACTCTTTACAAACTGCTCCACACATGGTGTCACCAGCTGTTTCCCACTGTAGGAGTTCCATATTAAACCAAGGTGACCTCTCAGCAAGCTGACCCCTTCATCCTGAACCATTGACAGACAGAGATCCGAACACTACAGATCTATCGGATTTGCCATAGACTCCATAGTCTGAGCCTTAGTGGAAACCACAGAGGGATCTTTAGGGCTCCTCTTGTCTTCTCTTCCACCAGGTTAATAAAGGATCTGACCCAGGTCAGAACCCCTTTCTCTCTCTGTCTCGCTCTCTCTCTTCCATTTCTAACCTTCCTTTCTCTATCTTTCCCACTCCATCTCTCTCTATAGAGTCCTAGCCAGTGCCCAGGATGGTGTATGTATTTCTATCCCTGTCCCATGCCGTGTCCTGTAACTTGTTTCCCTGAAAAACAGAGGAGATTTAAATATGTGTCGGATTGCCTGAGCGGCGCCACAGGAAAACTGCTTCACAGAGGGCTCCATCTGCGGGCGAGCCCAGACTGACTGCTGATATAAACACTTACCTCCAGAGCCCTAAATAGGCTTTGGTTGTGGCTGGACAACATCCACAGGTTCTTAGGAAACAGGAATGAAACAGGGATGAAAGTATGTGCCCAGAGAGACGATTACGTTACAGATGGTTCCATGCAGTGAGGCCAGGGGGGGCGTAGACCACATCCCCTTTTATCTGTCTCTCTGTTCCTTACCGGACGAAAATAAAAGCCCCCCGGATCACTCGCCTTTTCTCCTACTAGTCTAGGGCCAGTAACTTAACCCACTGTCACTAACTATAGAAGTGGAAGTGGTTTTTTTCCGTCGTTCATTTCCGGAGTGTGTTTTATTAGATTTGTGTAAGCGTGCCGACGGATAGGCATCCATCATGGCAAGTGTAACTGATAATGACCTTTTAAAAAGAGATCCCTGTCTCTTAAAGCTAAAACAAATCCCAGATTGTAGCTTTAAAGCTTTGCATCTCACATCGATGTTGCAGGCAACTGGCTGTGTGTAGGGACTCATGTAGGTTTGCTTGGTTGATGGCTTCAAATATCCTTGGTCGCCAGTTTCTGCAAGACAATGGATTCAAGGCATTACAGAGAGGAGGCAGAGGGTAGGAAACCCACAACCTTCAACATTTATCACAGACAGTAGCTCTCAGGGATGCATTTGTCAAGCAGTGTGTGCATTGTTCACCTGAAAATGCCATTTAATTCAAAGGCATATACTGCTTTGCTTTGTTTTGTTCCATTTTTCCTGCACAAAAGGGCTATTTAATATAATAATGTGTGGGCTTGCGAGTGTGTACGTCCGAGTGTGTACGTCCATGCGTATGTGCACATCTGTGCATGTGTGTTTCTCGTGAACCTTTGAGTTATCCACAGTATGCTAAATGAAATCACAAATCTTCAGAATCTAAGAGTTGAATCTAGCTCATGTTGAGGACGAATGGATGGTTTCCACACACTGTTCGAAGGCTTATAGTGAACTTTAAATGACCTTACAGCCAATAAATTGATGACCGGGGCCTGACTTCAACACTCGACTGATTTCCCCCTGAACTGAATAAGATTCATATTACTGACGTTCCATTCTTCCATATACTGTTATGGGCCTTTTAAATATTACATTAACTTGTCCACTGTCCGGAGGACTTAGCTGTCCTGCTCCTTTGATCAACATAATAATCATGAATCCCTGTCACGAACCATATCTCTTTTGTGTATCTTTGAATTCATGTGAGCTACAGCACAACTCCAGGCATCATACACTATAGTATTTAACATTGCAAACATGTTGCCTTATTGAACGCCAATTGTCTTATTTTGTTACAGACTGATATCTTTGGTAGCATATGTTGTATTTCAGGAGAGAAAAGGGGGGTCTTGGCTTCTCTAGGTGTGAGAGGTCTGTGTGATGGATCTGCCTGCAGGTCTACGGTTTAGACTGGGGGACTTGGCTTCTCTAGGTGTGAGAGGTCTGTGTGATGGATCTGCCTGCAGGTCTACTGTTTAGACTGGGGGACCTGGCTTCTCTATCTGTGAGAGGTCTGTGTGATGGATCTGCCTGCAGGTCTACTGTTTAGACTGGGGGACTTGGCCTCTCTATCTGTGTGAGGTCTGTGTGATGGATCTGCCTGCAGGTCTACTGTTTAGACTGGGGGACTTGGCCTCTCTATCTGTGTGATGGATCTTCCTGCAGGTCTACTGTTTAGACTGGGGGACTTGGCTTCTCTATCTGTGAGAGGTCTGTGTGATGGATCTGCCTGCATGTCTACTGTTTAGACTGGGGGACCTGGCTTCTCTATCTGTGTGAGGTCTGTGTGCTCTGTCATCTCTATAGCTTCCTCACTCTCTTGTTGACAAGAGTGCACAAATATGTCTCTTCTCCTGTAGTCGGAATATGGGAGATGTCAGGTGGGAGTTTTCCACTGTTTTCCACTGTTTTCCACCAGTGTGTATCACGGTTGAGTGTGTTTGTGAAAATGCGTGTGAAATTCACTTTAACACTGCCATCTTTTTTTAAACAACCACAAACAAACTTCTCTCACGAGTAGCAACTCTTGACATTATTTCAAATGTCTGATGCTTAACAACACAACCATACACTGATTTCCTGGGAGCTCACCCCTACTGTCACACAGTAAAAATCCAATCAAATCAAATGTTATTTGTCACATGCGCCGAATACAACAGGTGTAGACCTTACCGTGAAATGCTTACTTACAAGCCATTAACCAACAATGCAGATCAATAAATACAGTTAAGAAAATGTTTACTAATTAAACTAAAGTTTAAAAAAAATCATAATAATAATCAAAAAGTAACACAAGAAAATGTCATAACAATAATGAGGCTATTTATAGAGGGTACCGGTACCAAGTCAATGTGCGGGGGTACAGGTTAGTTGAGGTCATTTTTAAAGTGACTATGCATAGATAAACAGCGAGTAGCAGTTAGTAAGTCCAGGATCCAGTTGCAGAGAGAGGTGTTTAGTCCCCAGGTTCTTAGCTTATTGATGAGTTTTGTGAGCACTATGGTGTTGAATGTGGAGCTGTAGTCAATGAACAGCATTCTCACATAGGTGTTCCTTTTGTTCAGGTTGGAAAGGGCAGTGTTGCGCAATTGAGATTGCGTCATCTGTGGATCTGTTGGGGCGGTATGCAAATTGGAGTGGGTCTAGGGTTTCCGGCATGATGGTATTGACGTGAACCATGACTAGCCTTTCAAAGCACTTCATGGCTGCCGACGTGAGTGCTACGGGGAGGTAATCATTTAGGCAGTTTACCTTTGCTTTCTTGGGTATAGGGACAATGGTTGTCTCTTTGAAAAATGTCAGTGAAGACACTTGCCAGTTGGTCCACGCATGCTTTGAGTACACGTCCTGGTAATCCGTCTGGCCTCGCGGCTTTGTGAATGTTGACCTGTTTAAAGGTCTTGCTCAGATTGCGTGATCACACAGTCGTCCAGAACAGCTGGTACTCTCATGCATGCTTCAGTGTTGCTTGCCTCGAAGCAGGAATAAAAGGCATGTAGCTCGTCTGGTAGGCTCGCGTCACTGGACAGCTCGGGGCTGGGTTTCTCTTTGTAGTCTGTAATAGTTTTCGAGCCCTGCCACATCCGACTGGTGTCAGAGCCGGTGTAGTAGGATTCAATCTTAGTCCTACATCGACGCTTTGCCTGTTTGATGGTTCATCTGAGGGAATAGTTGGATTTCTTATAAGGGTCCGGATTAGTGTCACACTTTATATGTCACATGCGCCGAATACAACAAGTGTAGATTTTTCCATGAAATGCTTACTTACAAGCGCTTAAACAACAGTGCAGTTCAACAGTGGGAAAGGGCAGCTCTTGCCTTTAACTCGGTGCAGATGTTGCCTATGATCCTCTAGTTGGGTCTGCTGAGGAAAGGAGCATCATGAATCCTTATTTAGTTACACTCTTCAGACACCTTTATCGACTTTATTGTTTTAAGTCATCGGGGATGGACTTACAATGTCTGCTATCGTCTCATTGCCCAAATACATGGATGTCAGACTTTATCATAAAAGGCCAAGACAGAATCCTAAATATCAGATTGGATTGACGTCTGTCTGTCAATTAAACTGGGCCAGGCAGAATAGAGCTTGTTAGCATACTGACAAGGATGGACAGGACAGTATTATTATTATACATATTTCTATGTATAATAACCTTTAGCCAGCTGGAATGATTGTTAGGGGGGTACCAGACACACGGGAGACTGACTGGTGTCTGACAAATTAGGGATGACCCCCTCTTGTTTGTTCTGTTCGGCCCCTGGTGACATTTGAGTTCCTGGAAGTGTGTGGTCCATTTAGGCTGTTTTATCACCTGACATGTCCTCCATGTTGTCCTTCATGTTGTCCTCCATGAACACAGCAACAGCTTCAGCCCCAGTGTGTATACAGTGTATAGAATAACCAAGGGGAATGAGAGCTGAGATAGTGTGGGCGAACAGGCCCTTTGTCATCCTATTCCACTCATGCTCAGTCTTCCATGAGACTTTCACACTGGATATTATCTACTATCACATGTCACATAGGACACACATACATAGGACACACATACATAGGGCACACATACAGTATGTGGTAAGCTATAGGGTAAAGACTCGTTCTCTTTTGCAGGAACCGAAAAGACCGGTTTTAATGAACGTTGAAGAGCTGACCTCTATTTTCATAGATCAGTTGGTATCCCCTTTCTGCCTGCTGTGAATCCTGGGGTTTAGGAGATTGCTTTGGATTTTCCCCCTCGCATTCAGTTAACATATGCAGTAGAAAGCAAAGCAGTGATTTTCCAGCAAGGCTTTAGAATTGTCTCCCTGCTCCTGCTTGTAAGTCACTCTAGTCCAGGGGTGGGCAAACTTTTTCTTTACTCAAGTTTAAAACAGACTCCTAAAATACTGTAGGCAGTTGAGAGAGTTCATCAAGGGTCACAGAGTCAGCAAAGCTGTATGAGTTTGAGCCTGAAACCGTGTTAAATGTCTAAACGGTATTATGACTGTAGATGTAACGGACATCATTTCAATTCAATAAGCACCTTCAAAATGGATTCATGACTGCCTTTAAATATCCAAACTACACTGAAAAAAAGATATATAATATATTTAAACGCAACATGTAAAATGTTGGTCCCATGTTTCATGAGCTGATATAACAATCCCAGACATTTTCCATAGCACAAAAAGCATATTTCTCTCAAATTTTGTTCACAAATTCTTCACTGACGAGTCGCGGTTTTGGTCGGTTTCGCGTTTATCGTTGAAGGAATGAGCGTTACACTGAGGCCTGTACTCTGAAGTGGGATCGATGTGGAGGGTCTGTCATGGTCTGGGGCGGTGTGTTACAGTATCATCGTACTGAGCTTGTTGTTATTGCAGGCATTCTCAACACTGTGCGTTACAGGGAAGACATCCTCCTCCCTCATGTGGTACCCTTCCAGCAGGCTCATCCTGACATGACCCTCCAGTATGACAATGCCACCAGCCATACTGCTCATTCTGTGTGTGATTTCCTGCAAGACAGGAATGTCAGTGTTCTGCAATGGCCAGCGAAGAGCCCGGATCTCAATCCCATTGAGCATGTCTGGGACCTGTTGGATCGGAGGATGAGGGCTAGGGCCATTTCCCCCAGAAATATTCGGGAACTTGCAGGTGGCTTGGTGGAAGAGTAGGGTAACATCTCACAGCAAGTACTGCCAAATCTGGTGCAGTCCATGAGGAGGAGATGCACTTCAGTACTTAATGCAGCTGGTGGCCACACCAGATACTGACTGTTACTTTTGATTTTGACCTCTCCCCTTTGTTAAGGGACACATTATTCAATTTCTGTTAGTCACATGGAACTTGTTCAGTTTATGTCTCAGTTGTGGAATCTTATGTTCATACAAATATTTATACATGTTAAGTTTGCTGAAATAAACGCAGTTGACAGTGAGAGGACGTCTCTTTTTTTGCTGAGTTTGTGAACTGTAACTCAGTTCCTGGAAGGGTTCCACATCTTTGAAATTGTTATATTTTTGTTCATTGTAAAACAAAATAAAGCTATTGTTTGATGTTTTTTGGCTTGTGATCGATCACACATCTAATTTCTTCATGTGAAAATTGTTTTGGATTCCATTAAGAGCAGTTGCCCGAGTCGTAATCCTACAGATGTATATTTTCTTTATAATTTCTTCCAATAGTTTTAAGGAGAAACAATCCACCTAAGACAACTTTGCACTATTGGTCTAATTATTGAAGTGCTTCTTAAACACAGGAGGCTGCTGAGGGGAGGACGGCTCATAATAATGGCTGGAACTGTAACGGCTTTCTTCCGTGGACGAAGGAGAGGACCAAAGCGCAATGTGGTTAGTGTTCAACATGTTTAAAATAGACTATAAAACGAGAACACTACAAAATACAAAACAACAAATGTGAAAACCGAAACAGTCCTATCTGGTGCATAGACACAAAGACAGAAGACAACCACCCACAAAACCCAACACAAAACAGGCTACCTAAATATGGTTCCCAATCAGAGACAATGACAAACACCTGCCTCTGATTAACCTTTCTGATCTCCCCATCCCGGATCCGGGTTCGTGAATACAGACTCAAGCTCATTACCATAACGCAACGTTAACTATTCATGAAAATCGCAAATGAAATGAAATAAATATGCTAGCTCTCAAGCTTAGCCTTTTGTTAACAACACTGTCATCTCAGATTTTCAAAATATGCTTCTCAACCATTGCAAAACAAGCATTTGTGTAACAGTATTGATGGCTAACGTAGCATTTAGCATTAGCATTCAGCTGGCAACATTTACACAAAAAAACAGAAAAGCATTCAAAAAAATCATTTACCTTTGAAGAACTTCAGATGTTTTCAATGAGGAGACTCTCAGATAGCAAATGTTCAGTTTTTCCTGAAAGATTATTTGTTTAGGACAAATCGCTCCGTTTTCTGCGTCACGTTTAGCTATGAAAAAACCCCTGTATCCAGGATTGTGTAAATCTATCAGCAAGCTCATTAGCATAACACAACGTTAACTATTTATGAAAATCGCAAATGAAATGAAATAAATATGCCATCTCTCAAGCTTAGCCTTTTGTAAACAACACTGTCATCTCAGATTTTCAAAATATGCTTCTCAACCATAGGAAAACAATAATTTGTGTAAAAGTAGCTAGCTAGAGTTAGCATTTCGCGTTAGCATTTAGCGTTAGCATTAGCGTTAGCATCCAGCACGCAACATTAACAAAAACATAAAAGCCTTCAAATAAAATCATTTACCTTTGAAGAACTTCTGATGTTTTCAATGAGGATACTCTCAGTTAGATAGCAGATGCTCAGTTTTTCCAAAAAGATTCCTTGTGTATTAGAAATAGCTCCGTTTTATACATCACATTTGGCTACCAAAAAAAATCCATAAATTCAGTCCTCAAAACGCAAACTTTTTTCCAAATTAACTCCATAATATCGACTGAAAACATGGCAAACGTTGTTTAGAATCAATCATCAAGGTGTTTTTCACATATCTCTTCATTGATACATCGTTCTTGGACACATGCTTTCTCCCCTGAATCAAATGGTAAAGTGGAAGCAGCTGGCAATTGCGCACCGAATTCGACGCAGGACACCAGGCGGACACTTGGAAAATGTAGTCTCTTATGGTCAATCTTCCAATGATATGCCTACAAATACGTCACAATGCTGCTAAGACCTTGGGCGAACGACAGAAAGTGTAGGCTCATTCGTTGCGCAATCACAGCCATATAAGGAGAGAATGGAAAACAGAGCTTCAGAAATTCTGCTAATTCCTGGGTGATGCATCATCTTGGTTTCGCCTGTAGAATGAGTTCTGGGGCACTTACAGACAAAATCTTTGCAGATTCTGAAACTTCAGAGTGTTTTCTTTCCAAAACTGTCAAGAATATGCATAGTCGAGCATCTTTTCGTGACAAAATATCGCGCTTAAAACGGGAACGTTTTTTATCCAAAAATGAAATAGCGCCCCTAGAGCTCTAAGAGGTTAAGAACCATATCAGGCCAAACAACAAACCCAACAACAAACCCAACATAGAAACACAAAACATAGAACGCCCAATCAGCTCACGTCCTGACCAACACTAAAACAAAGAAAACACAAAATAACTATGGTCAGAATGTGACAGTACCCCCTCCCCCCCAAGATGCGGACCCCGGCCGCAAAACCTGAACCCATAGGGGAGGGTCTGGGTGGGCATCTGTCCGCGGTGGCAGCTCTGGCGCAGGACGTGGACCCCACTCAACCATAGTCTGGCTGAATGGCGGCTCTTGTGGCTCCCTGCAGACGGGAGACTCTGGCAGCTCTGGACAGGCGGGAGACTCTGGCAGCTCTGGACAGGCGGGAGACTCTGGCAGCTCTGGACAGGCGGGAGACTCTGGCAGCTCTGGACAGGCGGGAGACTCTGGCAGCTCTGGACAGGCGGGAGACTCTGGCAGCTCTGGACAGGCGGGAGACTCTGGCAGCTCTGGACAGGCGGGAGACTCTGGCAGCTCTGGACAGGCGAGGCGCACTGTAGGCCTGGTGCGTGGTGCCGGCACTGGTGGTACTGGGCCGAGGACACGCACCTCAGGCCGAGTGCGGGAAGGAGGAACAGGGAGTACTGGGCTCTGGACACGCACAGGAAGCCTGGTGCGGGGTGCCGGCACTGGTGGTACTGGGCCGGGGACACGCACCTCAGGGCGAGTGCGGGGAGCAGGAACAGAACACCCGGGTTGTGAAGGTACTCTGGAGACCTGGTGTGTATAGCCGGCATCAATTGTTCCGGAGCTTTAACACATGTTTCAGGATGAGTACTAGGAACTGACACGTGGCATCAGACCGCTAACACGCTCCTCGGGGTGAATGCCGTGCATACTACGCCAAACCAACAGCTCTCTCTCCTCACTCCCCTCCAATTTTATCAACAACTCCTCAAATGTCTCATAATCTTCCCTCCATTCACTCTCCTCCAATTTGTCCAATAACTCCTCCACACTCTCAGACACACAGACCTCAACTTCGCCGACTGCTCGGATTCCATCCTTGGCTCCTCACGGTAAACAGGGGGAGTTGGCTCAGGTCTGAGTCCTGACTCTGCCACACTCTCCCTGTGCCCCCCCCAATACATTTTTGGGGCTGTCTCTCGGGCTTCCATCCGCGTCGCCGTGCTGCCTCCTCATACCAGCGCCTCTCCGCCTTCGCTGCCTCCAGCTCTTCTTTGGGGCGGCGATAATCTCCTGGCTGTGCCCAGGGTCCCATCCCGTCTAGGATCTCCTCCCAAGTCCATTTCTCTAAATAGCGCTGCCTCTCCTGCTGCTGCTGCTGCTGCCTGTTACCACGCCGCTTGGTCCTATTGTGGTGGGTGGTTCTGTAACGGCTTTCTTCTGTGGACAAAGGAGAGGACCAAATCGCAGCGTGGTTAGTGTTCAACATGTTTAATATAGACGATAAACAAGAACACTACAAAATACAAAACAACAAATGTGAAAACCGAAACAGTCCTATCTGGTGCATAGACACAAAGACAGAAGACAACCACCCACAAAACCCAACACAAAACAGGCTACCTAAATATGGTTCCCAATCAGAGACAATGACAAACACCTGCCTCTGATTGAGAACCATATCAGGCCAAACAACAAACCCAACATAGAAACACAAAACATAGAATGCCCACTCAGCTCAAGTCCTGACCAACACTAAAACAAAGAAAACACAAAAGAACTATGGTCAGAACGTGACAGGAACCAGCAAACATAGAAACCATGTGTTTGATGTATTTGATACCATTCCACTTATTCCGCTCCAGTCATTAACATGAGCCCGTTCTCCCCAATTAAGGTGCCACCAACCTCCTGTGTAAATAAATAAGAACTAGCCCGCCACCCCCTACTGTTTCTGTTGTGCTGGCAGTGGTGCGATGTTGGATAGACTACACAAGCTTTAGTTCAATAGAGCTCCACACAGATATGCCAGAACCAACACTGTCCATTTAATATTTACATTTCTACTTGTATTTTGTTGTTATACTCTTTCAGGCCATGATAGAAAAACAGCAGTGTCTTGGTTAGAAGAGCCCTGAAATGGAGGATTCAAAGATGAATTCCTACTGAACACGAAGCTCGCCTTCCAGTATGCCTTTTTAGCATGTATTGAAGGAGCTGCCAGGTTTATTCAGCATCAGAGGGAAAGTTAGAATGAAGAATCCCTGTCCAAGCCTACTCTGCTGTACCACATCTATACACTGTATCTCCACTGCTCCTTTGCCCACTCCTCTGACTCTATGCTATAGACCTTGTCTCTCCAGAGTTTCTCTGAGTCTCTGAGTAACCTCTTGTTGCCTAATAAAGGACTTCAGAGCCCCATGCCTCTCTGTTCTCTTCTGTTGAGTGGATGGCGATGAGCTGAGCTGGGCTTGGCTCAGGAGGGAGTGAGAGGAGGAACGTGCCCTTGTGTCTGGTCGAGGCATCAGCAGCACATGCAAGCTAAGAGGCCCAAGCAACACAAACATTGGCACAGACACATGCATACACACACACACACACACGCACACACACACACATGCACACACGCACTATACATACACATGGATTTAGTATTAGTAATGTAGATATGTGGTAGTGGTGGAGTAGGGGCCTGAGGGCACACAGTGTGTTGTGAAATCTGTGAATGTATTGTAATGTTTTAAAATTGTATAAACTGCCTTAATTTTGCTGGACCCCAGGAAGAGTAGCGGCTGCTTTGGCAGCAGCTAATGGGGATCCATAATAAATACAAATACCAATAGCCCTCTGATGAATGCATGTCCTCCTCTGAGGTGGCGGCTACTGACACACAACATATTGAATTAAGAGTAAAGGTCCTGACGGGCTGTGATCAGACGACCCACGGGAGCTGAGCCAAATGCTTCTTCAGTTATCCATGGCACCACCAGGGACAGAGTATTCTGGGTCAAATATCCCCTGTTCTATCTCTGTGGGACTGCTTTCATAATTCTCATCCCACACCAGGATGGCATGAACAGCGACACTGACATTGCCATTTTTTACAAGAAAGATGTGGGTAGTACTGGGAGCAATTGGAAGTTTGCCAGTTCCATACCTTTTAATACTACTTAATTATAATTATAGACCTGTGTCATGTTAAGTATGGTATTGATAATTTAAAAAATACATATGTTAATGGTTTAATGGTTTGTGATTTGGAGGAACACTTCCATTGTTCCTAGCTGATTAAGACTAGTATAATGTGATTTTGTCTCGTGTTGTCTTCCAACCACTACCATCAAGCTACAGGATGTCAGACTTGTTAGAGCTGTGTATACTCTGTAGAAACACAAGATACATGGATCAGTGTATCTCTGTGTATACAGGGCATTACTGGGTTTACTTTAAGACCATTCAGTTGGAACTCTGCTCCATCCGTCTCTGAGCTGCAGCCATCACGAGCACTCAACCTCACCTTGCTGACAGAGAGAGGGACCGTTACCACAGCACAGCAGTACAGAGTAAAGATTAGGCTGTTTTCACAAACCCAACCCAGTGAAAGGGCTATGTGAGTGGTTGGACAGATAATGGTATTGCTGTTGTTTGTACGGTAGCTCTCTGAAGGAAAAGATGTGGCATTGCAAAGGAAACTCAAACGCTGTATAAAAAGGTTGCAAATCTTTCATCCCCATCTCATAAAATCAGCATGTACGATATGATTGAAATGGCCTCTCTATCATGGGGGGGGGGGGGGGGGGGGGGTTGATATCTGATCTGGTAAAAATGCATTTTTCTCTTTGTTCACAGATCATGTACATTTAGGCTTCTGACATTGTATTTCAAACCAGAGGGTTAGATAAATGTAAGGACGCAGCTCTAGAATATTAGAGCTGTAATATGTTGTCAGCTCCATGTGTGAAACAACTGAGAGAGTCGGTGTTTGACCCTGGGTTTCCATAGGAAAGTGTTGAGTATCTTTAAGCCACTCTCCCATTTCCATGCTTGAAATGGTGCAATAATTCCAAAGGCTGGGTCTCTGCCAATTTATCAGTGCTCCTTGCATGGAAGTGAGCCTACATTGTGCAACTGACGATTTTGTGACAAGGCTGCACATAGCCTCTGCAAGTCTGCATGAAGTAATCCTCCTAATCATGATCGTGCTCTGATGTCATCTTATCCAGCCTTTCAAAATAGAAAATAAATATCCACTGTGAAAGTTAATTGGGCGTAAATATATCAAGTGTCTCAATGAAATCACAGGTATCACATAATCATTTTCGTATTATTAATGTATGGCCTCTCGAACGCCCTGAAGCACAGACAACACTGAGGAAATTGCTGAACTTGTATAGTCAAAGCTGTGTTATGATCAGCTTATTAAAGACATGGTCGGGGCACAGGGGAGGAGCCCGGGTTGTCTGTAGCCGCCTGCAACTGCCTCATTGGCTGCTCCCTCAGCAGTGGGGAGGGGTTGATGAGAGGCAGGGAGCAAGAGAGTAAGAGGGAGAGCAGAGAGAAGAGGGGGGGGGGGGACAAGGGCAGTGCTCTAGTTAAGGGGGATAGGATAGGGAATGCCTGTTAGATGCATCTTGCCGGTAATAGCACACATCAGCCACGGCACTGCGACTGACAGCACAGGCAGAGAGCGGGGGACTGAGCAGCTGAGCACAGAATTGTACAATGAGAGAGAGAGAGAGAGAGAGAGAGAGAGAGAGAGAATAACTGAATCAGATTATCATCAGCACGTTGGAGAGCGCAAAGCACAGAGGACTGAGTGAGCGCAGGAAAGGAGGAGAAGAAGAGGAGAGAGGAATACAGATACAGGATTGTGTTGTATGGGGGGGGGGCAAAAGTTTCCAGCTCCCCAGGCAGAAATCAGTCCTGAGGTCAGCAGTAGGGAGGAAGAAGTGGAGCAGCTGAGAGTTGGAGAGAAAGATTCACAGGCACACACACAGCATATCAGTGTGGAGATCCAGGGGACACTACTGAAACTTACTGACTCAAGGACGTAGCTTGCTGTAACTCATCAGGGTAATAATGCTCCTCGCTGGACTAGGACTTCTCTGCAACTTCTCCAACTCAGGAGCATGAGAGCAGACATTGGACACCGGACAGACGACACATAGAGCCGGGAATATTGCCTGTGTCTTCCTTTTACTTACCCGATACAGTTTAGTCGTGCCATTGTTGGGGGGATAGAAAGATTCAGAGTTTCTGGGCTTGGAGATCAGAGAGGGAGAGAGGAGACTGCTGGAGGGGGAGAGTTGTGTCCTCTCATCTCTGAGACATGGTAGAGTGTGTTACGGTAGAGAGCCCCTCAGCAGCAGTGTTAGCCCAAGAGCATGGAGAAGTCCAGCAGTGAGGAGTCAGCCATTCACCGCAGCCCATCCGTGGATAGCCTCGACTCCGACTTTGTCCGCGACTCCACGTCTGGCCGCCCTTTTGGCGGCCGCGGGTTCACCGCCGGCGCGTTCTACGGCTCTACGGGGCCGCGCGGTACCACGGCACAGGGGCAGGCTGGGACAGCGGCCGACACCAGCGTCAACGTCGGAGGAGACAAGAGCAGCAATAACAAGTACACGGCGCCCAAAGGCAGCAAATACGTGGTCTTTTACCTGGATCTATCATTTGTGTTCCTTTTAGAGTTCAAGAAGTACAACATGGCACGGGGCTGTCTCTGCTGTTTGAAGTACATGATGTTCTTCTTCAACCTCATCTTCTGGGTAAGCAAAGCACTATTTTACTATGTTGTTCTTCTCTTTCACATCTCTCCATCATGCGTCCTCTCTTTTTTGGGGTGCTAGTTATATATCTGTATGGATGTAGAAGCAGTGTGATGCTGACATGATTCTTGAAGTTACTCAGCAGATACAAATGTAAAAGTAGTAGTCATTAGTTTAACAGTCATATGAGCAAGACAAGATGATAAAATGCCATATTACATAATAGTTGTAAACTGATATACTGATCATTTAAGGATTTCTCTTCAGGGATATGTGAGAGAAAGATTTATGCTGGGGCTCATAATAATTTGCATGTTACTATTCCTGGTTGTCATTGAGTCGTTGAAATGGTTGCTCCACCATGTCTCCCTGTGTGTGCTCTGCTGGGGCTGCCACTCATTCAGATGGCTTTACAACATGGGTCCTCATGGGTGCTACTGATTTACTGCAAACATTATGAGTATTTAGCGTGTTAAGTTGTCTAGGCAAAGGACAGGGGGCATTGCTTACATGTATGAGATGGAAGCATGACATATCTGTGGATTGATTATGAATGATTTAGAATGTCTGAGAATGTTTCCATTCATTTTGGTGAGCCACTGAAGAGAAGATAGATAGGATTAATCTGATTTGTGGTTTTTATTTACTTAGTATTTCACACATTTACATTTTTTTTATGTTTTGGATTTAAAGATTGGGCCGTGCCACTAAAAATTGAAAATCACAAATGTAGCTGGATTTTCTATATGTTTTACACCTTTAACAGCACTTCCACCCATCATCCAATCTAATCAAAATATCCCAGTTTTGATTTCAGTGGACATAATGTTTGCATCTGTTGTTTTGTTTGTGAAAGTGGGCATCCCCTGGAATATTGAACCAGTGGATTACGGGGGCTTAGTTGATGGGCCAGAGTCTTTTGTGTGGAGCCAATCATGCGTGAAGCATAAAAACATCACAACACAACAGGGTCTACATCTCCAATCACGTCACCACTAGCCTACTACGTGCACCCTGCAATCTGGGGCACATCTGAGGCTCAGGCTCCAGGCTGCTGGAAATTATATCAGAACTATAGTGAGACCAACTGTCCACAGCACAGAGCAGATTCCAATGTAACTCAAGGGCAAAACATCCACGCAGGGCCAGAGGGGTATGTGTGTCTGATTGGCAAGGCAGGCTCAGATCAGGCAAGGTGTGTTTACAGTTTGTGTGGAATCTGGAGGGATCAGAGGCTAGGCCGGACCGATGGATGGCGGCTGAGGTCATTGTGTCAGTGCTGCCCTCACTTTCCCGGGGCCTGTGTTGCTAAATCTGTACTTAACCCCTATTGGTGAACATAAACCCCCACGTCAATAACCTGCAGCTCTAGCTCCACACTGGGAGGAGGAGGAGAAGGAGGACTGGAGGGGGGAGTGGGGAGAGTAAAGGTTACCACTGCATGTACCCTCCTGGGGTTGGGTAGAGTAAAGGTTACCACTGCATGTACCCTCTTGGGGTTGGGTAGAGTAAAGGTTACCACTGCATGTACCCTCTTGGGGTTGGGGAGAGTAAAGGTTACCACTGCATGTACCCTCCTGGGGTTGGGTAGAGTAAAGGTTACCACTGCATGTACCATCCTGGGGTTGGGTAGAGTAAAGGTTACCACTGCATGTACCCTCTTGGGGTTGGGTAGAGTAAAGGTTCCCACTGCATGTACCCTCCTGGGGTTGGGGAGAGTAAAGGTTACCACTGCATGTACCCTCCTGGGGTTGGGTAGAGTAAAGGTTACCACTGCATGTACCCTCCTGGGGTTGGAGAGAGTAAAGGTTACCACTGCATGTACCCTCCTGGGGTTGGGTAGAGTAAAGGTTACCACTGCATGTACCCTCCTGGGGTTGGGGAGAGTAAAGGTTACCACTGCATGTACCCTCCTGGGGTTGGGGAGAGTAAAGGTTACCACTGCATGTACCCTCCTGGGGTTGGGGAGAGTAAAGGTTACTAAACCGTTGATCTACGTGCGTGGGTGCACGTGGATGGAGTGGGATTTTTAGAGTGGCGGACACCTTTTGGTAACATGAAATCCTCGCAAGCTAGCTAGCAAGTATTTGTATACTTCCCGGTGTAACTTAAAACATTATCCCAGTTTGATATGCTGCTTGTGTATTCATTCCCATATCAGTTCAAATAGAAAAATAAAACATGTTTTGGTCACAGAGAAAAAAGCACATTGCTAGCTAGTTGGCTATAGTAGTTGTAGTGGTTAGAGCGTTGGACCAGTAACCGAAAGGTTGCTGGATCGAGTCACTGAGCTGACAAGGTAAAAATCTGTCGTTCTGCCCCTGAGCAAGGCAGTTAGCCCACTGTTCCCCGGGCAACGAAGACCTGGATGTTGATTATGGCAGCCCTCCGCACCTCTCTGATTCAGAGGGGTTGGGTTAAATGTGGAAGACACATTTCAGTTGAATGCATTCAGTTGTACAACTTACTAGGTATCCCCCTTTCCCTAATCACTAGTTATTGCTTCTCAACATACTACCTTTTTGGGTGGTGTCTTGTTGTTTGGTTTACTGTTTGAACAGTCGCTGAGATTATATTTGGTTAGCAATGCAAAATAGGCTACTTTGATAATTAGCCAATATAGACTATAGATCAGATCAAGGAGCCAAGGGACCCTGCTCCCACAGCTGCGGAAGGAATGACACTTCAATTTTCAGGTAGTAAATAAGTATGTTGAATGCTGGAGCATATTGCAAGTAGCCACCCCTTTTGTGACAAAAACAACATTAGAACTAGTGATGGGAAGTTTGGCTTTCTTTTTGGACTCTAATCTTCTCGAGTCATTCTGTCAAAAGAACAAATCTTTCGGCTCATTTGGTTCATTTGAGTCAGTAATGCCCAGAGAACGCAGGACCCCCTACCAGTGACGATGAACTGAAAACTGGAAATGGTCATGATTCTACAAGCCTATTGTTCTCACATCCCGTTCACCATAGGGGGCTTATTGGAGCTGTCATTTATGACTGAGACTTGTAAAAGTGTGCTTTAAACTAGCTGTTCCCAAACTTTTTTACTCAGGCCTCCCTTCCAGCATTGGAGAACATCCCGTGCGAGCGCATGCCTTGTGCTTCAAGTTACCACTGTAAGCCCTGTGGAGGGAATGGAGAATGAGGGAGTATAGCGAAGCTGGTGTGCGGCTCAGGGGAGGCCACCTCCGCACCACCACTCCAATCTGGAGTGTCGGAGCTGAGGCCCTGGGCAGGTAGAGTGCCACAGGGAGAGCAGCTCTATCCCAGGTGTGTCAGGATACAGGGCTGATTTTTACTCTGTCCCCAGTTCCCATGCCCTTCTGTCTAGAGGCAGGGGTGGGACTGATTGAAGCCTGTGGTGGGCCCCAGTTCAGGGACAGACAGGGGAGCATGAGAACTGGGGGAAAGGATACTCTACCTGCCCAGGGCCTCAGCTCTGACACCTCAGATTGGAGCGGAGTTGGCCTCCCCTGAGCCACACACCAGCTTCGCTATACTCCCTCATCCTCCATTCCCTCCACAGGGCTTACAGTGGTAACTTGAAGCACAAGGTAAACAGCGGCAGGCACGCCACACATTACATTTACATTTCAGTAATTTAGCAGACGCTCTTATCCAGTGTGACTTACAGTTAGTACATTCATCTGAAGATAGCTAGATGGGACAACCACATATCTCAGTCATAGTAAATACATTTTCCTCAGGAAAGTAGCTATCACCAAAGTCAGTGCTAGTGGGAGGCATGTCCAATGCACTTATCTCCAGGCCTCTTCCGCAGTTGTTGACCATCTGGCTTCTCTTACTTATGTGGATTAGTGTTAGTCTGAGCTGCGGGGGGGGGGCAGATCAGAGTATCTGGTGGGTTAGTAGTCGGGATTGAAAGTCTCCTTCGGGTGACGCACAGCACCAGCAATAAAGCCAATGTTTATGCCAATCACATTGAATCACAGTGGCTTTGCTTAAAAGACAGTGATGACTGGACTACATGTTGGTTTGACACACAGCAAGATTCTGTTGGCTGTGATTTCCTCCAGCATGTGTGTCAGCTAGCAGACTGGCGCTGGTGTATTTGCAGCCCCCTGCTCTGTGTTCTCTCTCTCTCTCTGCTGTCTGACAGAAACTCCGGTCTGCTCTGCCCTCCTTCACTCCATCCACTATTAATCGGTTCCTTCTCCCTAAAACCTCCCTGTTTCCTTCCTTTCTCTAACACTTCCTTTGTTAGGGAGGGCAGTGAGCCTGGAGCCCACATCCCACCAATCTGTCATTATTATAATATATCAAAAGCAAAGCCTCATTTTGATATTTATATTTAGAGAATAAATGTCCGCTCAGCATCCTTATAAAGTGCCAAAGCAGTGGTGATATCGAAGCTAATCTTTTGTGAGGGGAGTAGAGAAACCAACTGTGCATTCATCAATTCCCATGCTTGCTTATTTATATGCCATTTGGATGACATGTTGGTAGACACACTATGAGTCGGACAGCAAGATTGGGTTTGCTGTGATTTAGCTGATTGGAGTTTCTGTATTTAAGTTGACGTTTTTGTTTTAAATGTTGCTAGCCACCACCCAAATAAAATAGTTTCAAACCTATTGACAGTTTCAAGGTGTGTGTGTGTGTGTGTGTGTGTGTGTGTGTGTGTGTGTGTGTGTGTGTGTGTGTGTGTGTGTGTGTGTGAGTGCGTGTGTGTGTGTGTGTGCATGTGCACGCGCTTTCCTAGTTGAATGGTAACTCTATA